>NW_027120373.1:0-84829 GCF_038355195.1 Osmerus mordax | reverse complement strand
GTGGAGGCGGGAGAAAGGGAGTCAATGGAGGAGAAGCTGTCACGGATGATGAGGGGAGAGGATGGCGGAGGTCAAGGGGGTGATGCAGGGGGGGGGGGTGTTTACTAGGGTCGCCTGGTCAATTATATTCACATTGAGGATAAATGATTTGCAAATGATATACAAACAAGGAAATGTCAGGAACTTGAGAAGCTATCAAAGGCTACTTGCTCATGGCCTGCTGAGGGACTGTGTCCTCGGTGGCCACAGTCGTATGTCTAATGAGTTGATCCACAACAGTCTGACTGACTGATAACATTGGGCTGATTTTTCACTGTTTATCTGTCTTTGATAATGGTTTGGTCTTGTGCACACACCCGCACACACCAAAGTGTACGCCCTACTGTCTAGAGGGACGCATTCAGACTTTTGAAAGTGGCTAAAATTAACGGCTGCATCACACTGACTAATATAATGAATAAGACCATGTAGAAAATGTACAATTGTTTTAGCAAGTGGCTAGAGGCCAGGTGCTGAGGTACCAAAACAATTGTACATTTTCTACATGGTCTTATTCATTATATTAGTCAGTGTGATGCAGCCGTTAATTTTAGCCACTTTCAAAAGTCTGAATGCGTCCCTCTAGACAGTAGGGCGTACACTTTGGTGTGTGCGGGTGTGTGAGTGAGTGAAAGGCGTGTAACAGGCCCCCTCTGCCCCTCCCCTGAGGGGTTGATGATACTAAAGACACTAAGCAGGGCCCCGGCTGTGACCAGGACTGGGGGGGAGGTGGTGCCCCCCCCGTCCCCGCCCCACTCCCCCCCTCTCACCTCCTTCAACCATTCTGTTCTCTTTACAACTTTACAAAATAGGCTTTTAATTTTGCCGGGCGGCTGGGGCGTGTGGGCCCTGCCTGCATCAATCATCATCATGATGCTGCAGGCTGGGACCCCTCCCTGGGGTCCTTTCACCGGCAGGATGTCCTCATACACACACACTCACACACACACTCACACACACACACTCACACGCGACTGGGTAAAGCAGGCAGATGCACACGCAGACAGAAGGCTGGAGGCAGACACACATTAAAGCGTTCATACACATCACAGACACACATGTGTTAGACTTTTACGATCACACACTCCCCACCCCTTGGCCCTCAAGGCTCTGGAGGATGACACCAGGCTGGGGCAGACTCGGAGGGGGGCGGGGGCGGGGGGGGGGGGGGGGGGGGATGAAGGTGGCCCAGCTATAGTGCCTCTCCTGGATAGTATGTGGAACTGGCGTGGCACCAACATTGAATTGCAAACTCAATTGAAGTTATGATGTGACTCAGTTCTGACCTCATCAGTCTTTCTACACTTTACTCTTCTTGGTTATTGGGGTTTTCTGTTTTCCCTTTTATAAATGTACTTTTATCATGTTTAAATGTTCCCTTCTGGGTTTCCAATTTTTGGAATGAGAGGATAAACATGACAAATGACTAAAAGTACTAATAGTCATTATGATTGCAACCATGCACCATACCCCCCTTTCGACTGTCCAATCCTACATGTTTAAAAAGTCCTCGCAAAGTGGTGAAGTGCCTCTACCTCTGTATCATCAAAACAATAACACAGTAGGGATTTCTGAATGTCCAATAATATAGACACATCATTGTAAAACAGAATGTTCTTGTTGTGGACCGATATGGCAACTTGACTTGGTGAGCAGGAAGAGGATGTTCCAAAGAGGGTCTATCCACCTTGCCTATCCTTCTTCCTTGTCTTTGTCACCCTTCCGGCTTCTCCACCACCCTCCATCTCTCTCTACCTCCATCTGTTTCCCTCCCTTTCTCTCTCTTTCTTCCTCTCCTCCCTTCCTCCATCTTCATCTCTCTCACCGTGTTGGGCGGTCGTGTAATCTGATAAACCCAAGCAGGAGAGAGAGTGAGAGAGAGAGAGAGAGAGAGAGAGAGAGAGAGAGAGAGAGAGGTGTATGTGTGATAAGGAATAGGCCCCCTGGAGCACTGTGTCGCTTCCCTCCTTTCCCACTCCTCCCTTCAGTGCCCCCCCACCCCCTCCGATCTCGCCGGCGGGCCCCGGTGGTGGTGTGTGTGTTTAGTATGCATAGAGCCTGGCTATCTGCTCTGCTGCACCTTGACTCCCCCTCTGCCTCACCGCCCCCCACCCCCCGCACCACCACAACCCCAGCCCCTCAGCCCCTGCCCCCCATAACGCCCCCACTGCCCCCACTAACCCTCACCCCCTGCCCCGGACAACCCACACCTTACATGACCCCCCCCCCCCCCCCCCCCCATACGCACACACACACTGCCCTTCACCTGCGTCCATGTTTCTCCGGGCTCAGAGAGGTATTTGAGGAGCCCCAAATTGTTAGGTGCCACCCCTGTCAACAAAAAGAAACCCTCCTCTCAAGCCCCTTGTCAATCCCCCCCCCCCCCAGAAGGTTGTGCGCCGTGAAGTACTGTAAGGTAAAGTGGCCTGCCCCAGTCAAACACAATGGCAGGGCCCTTTTTCACGTGTCAAAACACTGACTGTCTCCTCTTTCACCACCCATAGTAGATGTGCACCCTCGGCACCACAATAAGCACTGCTGCCCCTCACTACTTTGGCTGTCTCTTCCTCCTCCTCCCCTGCACTACCCTGTCCTCCTCTGTTGGATATGTGTGTGTTTATCTCTTTCTTTCTCTTTCTCCCCCACTGTCTCTCTGTCGTCATCGTCGTCCCCCAGACACACACACACACACAGACACACACACACTCTCACTCTTTCTGATAATGGAGCTGGGAGGGCTGGAGGCCGCTATCTACTGGCCGTGCCGTTTAAATGGGATTTGGCCTGTGTGTTTGTGTGTGTGTGACTCTGTGTGTGTGTGTGTATGTGTGAGACTCAATATCCCTGTGGCAGTATACTCTATCTGTGTGTGCATACACACAGACGTGTGTGTTTGTGTATATTCAACCACATATGCCAGGCATTACTGTATCTGTGTGTGTGTGTGTGTTCTTACATACCAGGGAGGAAACAGGACTGGATTAGGAGGGCTGATGTAGAAAGAGAGACAGGGAAGGAGTTGAAAAAAGAGAGACAGCAGAGAGACAGCCACTGGGAACGTGTGTGTTAGCGTTCCCTGCTAACAATGGGAGATAAGACAAAGCAGGGGTGTTTGCTGTCCCTCTCCGCATGGTCGGCCATTAAAGCTGCTCCGCTATCTGATGGGAGGTGAGGATGCCGGCTGGAATCACCTGCTCCCAGACGGCCAGCGTCTCGGCCCCTGCAGCCCTTCTCGTCCCCTTTTGATGACCTCATCCGTGCCTCCTGTAGTCAGGCCGTGTATCTGCCTATCCATCTGTTGGTGTTTGGTCTGACCGACTTGAGTGTATTTGGTATATCTTGTGTGTGTGTTTGTGTGTGGGGGTGTGTGTGTGTGCATGCGTGTGTGCGTCTATGTGGAGAGGCGGCTAGTCCCCTGTCAGATTGCCTTGTTTAGCGACTGGTGAGTCTATAGCTGTTCTGGGCTCGTGGTCCTGTTTGAGTGTTCTTCTCTTCCAAGGCTTATTTCCCTTCCTTCTGAAGGTTCCATCTGGTTTCCAGTCATACATTGATCAACATTCTGGGGCTAGGCCTTCTCATCCTCCTGCTCCTCCTCCTCCTCCCCTTGTGTTAGCAGTTCACATAGGATGAGAGCAACAGCCAGAGAGATGGGGAGGGGGGGGGGGGTGTTAACTCCGACTTGCAGGGAATTTGTGAACCTGTGTTTGTGTGCATGTGAGACATAGAGAAACAATGCAAAGAATGGGATGCATGTATGTGTTTTTTTGTTTTTCCCTGGTGTGTGTATGTGAGAGAGAGTCTGTGTGTGTGTGACAGAAAGAGAATTGGACAGAGAATTTGATGTTTTTTTTCCTGGTGTGTGTGTGTGAGACAGAGAGTCTCTGTGTGTGTGTTACCGAGAGAGAGAGAATGAAATGCATGCGTGTTTGTTGTTTTTCCTGTCGTGTGTTTAAGTATGCAGCCTATTCTGTCCCATGGCTGCAGTGTAATTAGATGTTTCAACAGTACCAGTCTTGGACTGTGCGTAGCCCTTTTATCTAGTCTCTCTGAACCTTACCCCTCATCCCTGCAGAAAACTGTCCACTACATTCATACACACGGCATCTTGACATATTTCCTTTACAGTTTTGGGACCTTTTTGTTTGGTACCAGATACTCTCACTGATCCTGGTTATTACAGAGTATTTGGAAATGGTGCAACCTTGGGGAGCTAGATCCTGGTATTTGTTTTTTGGCAGACCCGAGTAGTCGCACCAGAGAAAGTGAGCAGACAGCAGGAATGGGAACAGCTGCACTGTGGCCTCTGTCTAGGGCTGCGACTCGCTGGTCTGATAAAGAGCTGCTTACAGGGCAGGGCTGAGCTCAGTGACAGCAACACTATCTGTTTGTTTGTGTGTGTGTGCGTGTGTGTGTGTGTGAGATAGAGAGAGTCAGGCTACATTGAGAAAGGTGGGGGTGCACACACACACACCCAAACACACAGGTGTGAGACAAGCCTATTTACTGTACAGGACAAAAGAGTACACAGACCCACGCAACATATCTACCATTATGCGCACACACGCGTGTCCACATATGGACACGCATGAATCCGATGTACAGTGCACACTGACACACACACACTCATGACCACACACAACCCCTGGGCCTACCCTTGTTTCTTGCTGGTGTGGCCGGTACACAAGTGTGCCGAAGGCCGCCTCCCCTCAGCACACGACGCTCGCTCTCCCGCTGTGAACGCCTCCGTCCAAAACGCAATGTTTCATTTCACACTTTGCTTTGCGCAGACCAGTGCCTGTTGATTTGACAGCCCGCACGCCAACCGATTGAATTAACTCGATTGACGTTGCGGTTTCACAACGCCTCTTTAAATGTGTTTGTTTGTTGGTGTTAATGCGCTCCCCCCCCCACACACACACACACACACACACACAAACACGCACGCCCACACTGACACACACACCTTTTTGAGTCGTCTCGGTCCGAACATTGGGAATAATTAGCATGGTATTGAAAAGTAATAATGGTATGGATTAATGTGGGAGTGGTGGAGTGAAGCACATCATTGAGTGAGACAAATCCATGCTTGGAATTGGCAGACAAAGCAAGAGGCAGTCAATACGGATTATGGCTAAGCTGCCCCACTTTGGCAGGGGAGGCTCTTTGGACTGGCATCGATAGGCCTCTCGCAGGTCCCCTTGCCATCTCTTGTAAACTCCCCACCGACACACGCACACACACAAGCCGGCAAACACAAATGTACAGGCAGCCGGGGGCAGTATTACCTGAGAAGACACACACACACACACACACAACAGACACGCAGACGATGACAGACGCAAAGACAGACAAACCGGTGGAGGAAAAGGGCGGGAGAGATGAGAGACGAGGGAGGAGCAGACATGGGAAGAGTAAGGGAGAGGTGGGGGGGAGGCAGCAGAGGGAAGCTGGGCACCATGCCACGTCTATCCCTCCTTCCTACCTCCCTGACACCCCCACCCCTCCAGGCCCTCGATCCCCCCTGCTCCCCCAGGGTGGCTCCTTGGCACTGCCATGCCGAGTCCGCTGCCAGCTGGGCAAACACTCAAGTCGTTGACAGAATAAACAGCAAATAGAGGCAGAGACGAGACCAAAGCCCGACACAAGACTGCATACAACCAGATGAGTAGATTCCTCCCTGCGTCTCCCTCAAACACAACAAGGATGCGAAGAGCAGAAGGAGCTTTCGTTGGTGCCTTGAAGGAGTCCATCTGAGGTTTTTCATTTTTGTTTAGGGTCTTTGTGTGGTGTGTCGACTGTCGTCTCCTGTTGCTAGGCCACTTTAGACACCCAAGGTGGTCTTCACGTGTGTTAATCTTCTGTTTGGTTCAGCAAAGACAGGAGGCAGGGGGTTTTATAGATTGTTTGTCTATCAGTTTTTTAAATTTATTTCAGTTGAATTAATGTGAGTGTTGATGTGTTGGTTGTTCTACAACCGTGTGTGTGTGTGTGTGGGGGGGGGGGGGGGGGGTAAATACAGTGAACACATTATAGATGAGAATTTGTTTGATTTTATGTTTATCTATGTTTAGTTCCCTGCTTATGATATTGTGTTTTCGCCTCTGTGTGTGTAGGAGCACAGTAGTGTTCCTGTGCTCCCCAAGCCCCTGATAAACTGGTTAATAAATCTTGTCACGCCCTCCTTCTGTAACAGCCATCTTCAACATAGCCCCAATACCCTCAGCCCAGACACACACATACACAGACGCACAAACTTTATCAGTAAGACCTCAGCCAGTTGCCTGTAAACCCCCTTTCCCCCCAAAAAACTGTTTTTATCTCCGAGCACGCAGTGCTATAGCAGGAAAGCATACAAACAGCCCCCCCCCCTTCGCCTAAGTCAGCAGTAAACATATGTTTAGGCCCGAATCTAAACAAATAATCCTATAAGCAAAGAATCGTCCAATCCCATCCGTACTTTAAATATATAGAGGGAAGAGGAGTGGGGGAGGGATTTCTGTATTTTATTTCATTCACTCATATTCAGGTTTTCTATTTTTTTCTCTTTTCAATTCAAGCGCTCATTTTCTCCCCGAATAATTCTTTAATTTTTATGTTAATGGCAGCGCAGCGGCCTGAGCGCCAGTGAGCGACCGCCACAGAGTGTTATTTTTGATGACATATCTCCAGTGGAGATCCTCGGACGGCTTAGGCGGCCCCGTCCAAAAATAGCGTCGAAATCCGGCGGAATAATAGGCAGAGAGAAAAGAGGGTGGGTGGGAGGTTGGTGGGGTGGGGGGTTGGGGAGTGGGGGGGTGGTAGGGATTTGGTGCAGCTGAGGTTTAGCATTCAAATGGGAGTGGGGGTGGGGGGGGGGGGCGGCGGAAGGGGGGGTGGGGGGGGCCGTCTCGACAGAGGGCCCTGGTGCACGGCGCTTTATCGTGTCCCTACAGCCAGGCCTGCTTGTTTATGAATACCAAACGTGGCACAGGACCAGATGAGTGAGTTGTCTTTGTTTTGTCGAGTGTCGCTACAGAATGTCTCTCCCCTGCTGTGGGAGGGGGGGGGGGGTGCTTGGGTTGCTCTGGGGAGTGTAGAGGGCAAGCTAAGAACCCACGTAGACCCTCATACCTGATGCACTGTTGCCATGGGAATGGTTGTCCCCGGATGATCGTGACACACTCGTACATGCAAGCACACACGAACCCCGATGACACAATCGCAAGAACAGAGTCTGGGCGCACACACAATCGCACAGACCCTGACACGCACTCCTTAGAGCAGAGACTGGGCACACAATCATGCACACACACGCACACGCACAAATACCATTCCTTTATCTTCTTCTCACTCCAACAAGTTCTGTTGAATATTCATGAGGTGTGTCTACAGGAAGGTCCCTCTCGCGCTCTCTCTCTCTCTTCCTCTCTCTCACTCTCTCCCCCCCTCTCCCTCTCCTTCTCTTTCTCTAACTATTTCTCTCTTTTTATTTCTCTCTCCCTCTCTCTCTTTTTTCCCCCTATCTCCCTTTCTCTCTTCCTCTCTCTCCATGGGTCTTTGATGGCCTTTGTCTTGACTCCTGTCTTGCCTTTAAAGCAGTGGCGGGTCTGTGAAGTCAGTCAGCCTTTGAAGGATTTATTAGACCCTACTGGTTGTCTTCTATGGACAGACCCTGTAGTGGGCTTGTCATCTCTGCCGTGTGTAACCCTTTCCCTGGTGGACATACTCACTCAAACACACACAGATACACACACCCTTTTGATTATTCTCACTCAAAAACACACAGAAATGTACAACCCCTACTAATACACACACACACACAAACACACAAGTCACATTTTGCCAGAGGGAAGAGAGATCACACACTCTGTCGCACTGTTAGTGGCCCAGCAGGACTTAACTCATTCTGCTGCTAGGCCTACAGACGGATAGGACAATAATTCACACACCATCCACTAAGGCCATACTTTCTTCAAGGGCTTAACAGCCTTATCCACTGCTGGTATTCTATAGGTACTTTAATGCTGTTTGTTGATGAGAACCGAAATGTTTACAGCTTAGACGAGTATGTAGTGAAGAGTTTGGAAATGTATTCACTCCTCAGACTACTGTGGTGCAATGGAGCATCACCAGAGCGTCAGTCTTCTCAGCAGTTGTTTCAGCATGTCCACAGGCCATGTGCTCACCCAGCGATATGTGTGTGTTTTTGTGTGTGTGTGTGTCTTCATGCTAAGATTATTAGCAGGCTGACTGAGCAAGAGCTGTCTACTGTGTGTGTGTGTGTGTGTGTGTGTGTGTGTGTGTGTGTGTGTGTGTGTGTGTGTGTGTGTGTGTGTGTGTGTGTGTGTGTGTGTGTGTGTGTGTGTGTGTGTGTGTGTGCGTGTGTGCGTGTGTGTGTGTGTGCGTGTGTGTGTATTTGTGTGCGAGAGAGATACCATGCTGAGAGGTGAGCGGTGGAGGTAGAGGTGGGCTACCATCAGAGTGTCGGCCCAGGAGGGACCTTGTGGCTTTCTCTCTCTCTCTCTCTCTCTCTCTCTCTCTCTCTCTCTCTCTCTCTCTCTCTCTCTCTCTCTCTCTCTCTCTCTCTCTCTCTCTCTCTTCTTTGGGTGGGGACATGGGCACAGGCTGCCCACCGTGCCACTGTGCCCGCTGCCAGCCTGCCCACTGAACCATCTGACACACATTCACACTTCGCCCTGGCGGGCACCGCCAGCCTCTGCCACCATGCTTAGATGCATGTGAAGTGCAGTACCCACCCACGCTGCAGTGCCAGGCTTTTATGTGTGTTTCTGGTTAAGCATGTACACACATTCAGTATGCATAAGTACCCCTTATGCAAATAGTTGTTCTTGAATGCTGTGTGTTTATGCAACAAAATCAGTTCTAGTGGTTGGATGTAAAGAGACAAACTGAAAAATGACAATCACCTCTGGTTTCTCTCCTGATGAACATCTTTTTGACCTCCTTTTTATCTTTTTTCCATCCCTCTCTCCCTTCCTCTATCTCTCTTTCTCTCTTTAACTCTCGTTCTCTCGCTCGACTGAGAATTACTGTTGTCGCTGGCGTTCTTCTCCCCTCTCCAACAGTCTGTTTGTCCATATGCCCAAAGCCTGACACCAGAATATGGCTCACCGTATGTGTGTCTTTGTTAGCTATTTGCTAGCTGTTTAAATGTGCCTAATGACATGCAGCAACAGAGCTGGGTCAGCTGCTTCCTCCCTCTCTCTCTTCGCTCGCTGTCTCTTTCTCTCTCTCAATGCCCTTTTTCAGCCTTTTCTTTCCATTTGCTGTGTGGCGTGTGTGAGGTTTAACTTTTCCTCTTTCTTTCTCTCTCCTTGTATTTAGTCTGTTCTCTCGCTCTCCACACGTCTTTCTCTCTTTTCTTTGTAACTTCGAGTCTTCTTTCCCCCTCTCTCTTTCCCTGCTCTCCACCTCAAGCGTTTCTCTCCCGTTCTCTTTTTGCTGTCCATCTTCTCGTTCGTCCTCTCTACCTCCCTCCCTTCATTTATTCATTCATCGCTATCTCTAAACCCCTCCTTTATCCCTCCTCCTCCATGGATCTTTCTTTTCTCTTACTCCCCTCCGCCGCTCTCTTGCTCCAACCCCCCCCTTCCCTTCATCCCTCCCTATCTCCCTTCCTTGCTCTGGCTCCCCTACTCTCTCCCTCCCTCCCTCCCTCCCTCCCCCGTCCCTCTCCCTCTGCCCTCTCTCTCAGTGGTAAGCCATCTAATCTCTTCTGCTCAGACTGCGTGGCACACGGAGGCCTTTTGCGGGCACACAGATGCCCTCTGTCCGGGGGCACTTCCTGCGCAGGTGTGCCATGGGGTGGGCCAGCGCAGGGATCAGTCGACGCCGGCGGGCACGGATCAGGAGGTCCGGCAGGCGACGGCTCTCACACCCAATCGTTTCCCGGGCGGACATCGGCAGCCAGACAGATGTCGCTTGATATTACCAACTCCCTCCCACCTCTTCCCCAACATTCCCCACAACACGTGTCATCCTGCTGACTCGTCAGGATGCTCTTTTTTTTTCTTCTTAGATAGTTTGTTCTTTTTCGCCGTCACTGGCATCTCTTAATCATTGTTAATTGGCTTGTAATTAGCATATGTTAATTAATGATATTTACTACAAATTAAAGGTATGAATGGTCCCAGAGGGTTTCCTGTTCATCTAATTAGAACCAATTAGCTGCAATTAACACGTGTAAATGAGACGCTACTGAGTCCAAAACAAACAGTGTGCAGGCTGCTGCCCACTTTCCCATGCAGTTTAACCTAGACTGGCTGTGTGTTTGTGTGTGTGTGTGTGTGTGTGTGTGTGTGGTTGTGGTTGTTTGTGTTTGGAAGACACTTCAAAAACAATAAGTTCACACATCTCCTCATGACTTACAACATCTGCATTAAAAGCCACTTAAATTCACTTATGTCTTGACTGATCCATAGAATCATTGTCTATATGTTTCAATATTGTTTACTATGCATAAAATCTTTGTATTATTATTACTACGACTACATTGGTTTGTATTCATGGGTTTGTAAAGCGACTGTTATAACATGTCTTAGTATGGCATGGCCTGGAGTATGGAGATGCTTAAAGATCACTGAAGTTTATTAATTGAAATTCAGTCATCAATATGTCTTGTTGTGGGCGAAGGAACCACCAGCCGTGTGGAGTATGGAGAATAATCTCACGCAGAGAAAATTGCCAAGGACTGAGATGATGTAAACAACTAAAAAGGAACAAAAAACAAATAAACACAACTCGATAAATCATCTATTGCACAAGCATACAATTTTAAAATGGCCTGCTTGGTTTGGTTTGAAGGCAATTATTTCAGGAGAGATGTGAAGGAGGCTTCGAGTGAATGTCCTCACACTACTTTACTGATGCTGTGGAAGGCACCTGATACCTAGAACCCTGATGGAAGTTGCATGACAACCCCCTCAACTGTCCTCTACAAACATTCACACTTGAAAGACACAAAAATGTGGACAGACGCATGTCCTCAGAGCACGTCACAGATACATCTACAGGTACCAATCTATATAGAGCATAAAAACTCCCCTAAAACCTCAACTGTCCTCAAAGCCTGTTCGCTGAGGTATCATTAGGCACACAAACTTGACAATAACTTTCCACTCCATGCTGATATGATGCAGACTATCATTCGTTTCGGTATTTATTCTTTTTCTCCATAAAAATGTTATAAATAAAAATATCTACCCACTCATAAGGTTGATTGAAGCCTGGAGGATAGAGGGGAGGAGGGTGAGTCTTTAGAAATTCAGAGTGAGGCCTAATCTTAGTTTGCAGTATTGTGCCAGAGAACATTTGACAGGTATCTGTCTAGGTGTAGCGTTAGTGAGACTGTAGCCTTAGTCCTCAGGTTTAACAGCGGCAACCGCAGGAACGCCTGGCGTACTTACCTCTGTAACAATCAGAGGGTTTGCGGGAGCTTTGCAGCTGAGAAGCCTTCGCCGTCGTCTTTGTTGAAAGATAAGAGGGAGGTTGGGGGGGTGAAGGGGGGGTAAAATACACGCACATAAGGAGAGCTCCTTGGTGCTGAACAAATCTGAGAGCTGCATTATGGGATGGTAAACACGGTTGCCGTAAGAGCCTCCGGATTTGCTGTTTTTTGGGAGGAAGTGTGTGTGTGTTTTGTGTTTGTGGTGGGGGGCTGGCATGGGCTGCAGTTGGAGTGGAACACAGTGGGGAGATGCAAGAGGTGTGTGAGGTGGTGGTGTGGAGGGGGGGGGGGGGGGGTAAACAAAGGGTTGCCCAGGAATGAAACTGGAAAAGAGAGATTTAAAAGACAAAGGAATAGAAAAAGAGAACAAAACTATAAGATTAAAAGGTAAGGTTTTGATTTTTCATAACCCTTCAAATGTTCCTTCTGAACTCTAAACACTCCACACACCTTCCAAGTTGCTTTTCTCCTTTGGAAATAACATCCAGCATACAGGCATTTTAACTCATATTTCCAAGCTAGTAGTTGATCGTGACAGAGTGAAATACACCCCTGTGGTACTTCTAAAACTTGGTGAATTCCTTTTTTCTTGCAACACCTCCCTCTAACATATGTTACACAGTAATACGTGGAATGTCTTGACTTGAGAGACTGCACAAACAGGAGAGGTCAGGTTGGCTGTCACTTGGACTGTCTCCCCTCTCTTTGTCTGTTCTCCAGGTCTGACAGATTAGCCCGACTAAGGGTCTGGGGAAGGGCCACCGTCGCTACGCAAAGCCCTCTTCCTTCCGGATGTTCTCCGCATCTACCCAGTTTATGGGAGAAGCAAACTGTCAGCCCCTCCCTCCGCTGCCTGGTCGAGATAAAAGTTTCCAGGCATGTCTTTCCCCCGCCTCCCCCCCCCTTTTCGTTTCTCCCACCCCTGCTCCCCCCTCCATCTCCCTCTCCCCCCTCCCCCCCCCCACCCCACACCCATTCCTACCACCGTATTGGAGAATTACACGGGGGACTCAGTCGATAACGGAGCCACAATCAGGCTCTCCACAGTGAGTAACGTGTTCTCCTTTCAGGGCTGTCACGGTGGAAAGACAATGCAGCGCACCTGTAGTGTCCACCGAAGGGGCGCCCTTCCATCTCTTTGTCGACATGCCTCTGTGGGATAGAGGCATCTAGCTGCAGATGCCTCCACATGGTACTGCAGAAAGGATTGCAGTCTGCAGACGTTTGTCTATCGACAGATATAGGCATAT
The DNA here is from genome assembly GCF_038355195.1 of Osmerus mordax. Taxonomy (NCBI): domain Eukaryota; kingdom Metazoa; phylum Chordata; class Actinopteri; order Osmeriformes; family Osmeridae; genus Osmerus; species Osmerus mordax. Next base: position 72,094 of record NW_027120373.1, on the reverse strand, counting down.
CAAATCTCATGAACATGGTGTAGTCAGTTAGGGACATGTTGGGAACTGTATGATTTTACCAGCCTGCATAGTGTAGATTGAAGTTAGTTTATTGTAGGTGAGTATCCTGCAAAGCTTGACTATGAACAAAGACAGCCTCAGTAGTGTAAGACACGAATCGAAGGCCATGTAAAGGAAATCATAATATGCAAAAATCCACAGACCTTCAGTTTGTAATAAGGCACATCAGTCAGCCAAAGTGGTTGGCCTTAAATGCCTCAGGTGGGATGGACTGTTGAGAAAAGCAGCTCCAACATCATGTCATTATGAGGTTCATTAGACTGGTCAAGGGATTTTGAAGTTAGTTTCAAAAGTTGGTTTGTTTACAATAATTATCCAGAGAATTTCTTAATGATCACGGTTTTGAGTCCATCCTGCTGTTTTGTCGGACAGTGCTGTGAAGAGTAACCTGCCCCGTTGAGTGGGCCTCAGAAGTTCTGTTGGGAAGTGGTTTGTAATGTTTGCAAATGACTGAAAAGTATCTGTATGTGGCATTCATTCGACTGTAAGGGATAACCTTGAATGAAAACAGACTTAAGGAACTTTGATATATTTAGATATTTTCTTCAGTGTAACAAGTACCATATCATTTACCCCCATGTTTATTCTTACTGGTGGTGGTGGGGCACTATCCTGACGTTTTCCTGTTTAAAACTGTTCAGTAAAAATGACACCGGCAAACACAATATACTTTGTTCGCTTTTATGGAATCAGTGTTTTGGTCAAAGGCCTTTTTATAGATACCTATTTTTCATTCCTGGTGTGTTCACTGCATGGTACTCTCATCTCGTTTTTCTTTCTTCTTTTCTTTTATCTTGCTCTAAATGGATTTCATCTTTTCTTTCCGCCTTATAATCATTCTCAGACATTCTGCAAGTTGTGAACTTGAAGAATTCATCGCACCACCCAACCACCCCCTCAACCCAAAAAAGCGTAGGGATTCTACACATTCACAGACTGATGATTCCGATAATCCAAGTTCAAATACAACTCCTGGAAGATGGGATTTGAATGACATTATATAGAAATTAGATTTCACATCTAGAGCAACTACACCCCCCCTCCCATCTCATTCTAATTATGCCCCCCCCCCTTTCCTCAGAGAAATTCTGCCACACTTTATTCAGCTCCCTTTTGTTAATTCTGCTCGAATACTAACTCGCATATTCTTTGCGAATACAATGCATGTATTACAATACAAAGTAACCCAGAAACTGCTATGTATTCCCATTGATGGTACCCTAGTGGATTGCCTACTGTTTGATTCATAGTGGTCCACAGCATCCCTGCAAGAATAGAGAAACTACAGTATATCTTCCCAGCCAGCTACTTACCTGTACCCAATGCATAATAACGTGTGTGTGTGTGTGTGTGTGTGTGTGTATGCATGCAAGGAAACGACAAATACACAAACCCGGCTATAAAGATGTGGTTATGGGCAACAAATGGCCTGTTCCCATGGTTTCCCAACTAATAACGGTCAATTGGTATTTCTGAAGACCCCTTTACTGTGGGTTTGTCTGTGTGATCACCCACCAATGGCTCTGATAAGAGGATCCCTAATGCTGATTAGATCTGGCCCCATGTTTGTCTTCCAGTATAAGAGATTACATGATTTATTAGTGAACAAGGGGGGCTTGTCGACTGTGAGTGTTACCTCCCCGCCCACACCCAAAGGAAAAAGCATTCCAGCAAACTCCATGCATACTAAGCTGGGATATCTTTGTACTTAGGAAACTGTTAATTGGCCCCAGTAGCTACAGAACATATCCTACACAACACATATCTGATTGTCTATTACCTCAGCAGGAAGACCATGGGATGTCTAAAACATCTACAGATGTTGTTGAGCCTAATTACAGCATGTCATCAATGAAGGGACAAGTTTTGTTGTGATGATTGTTAACTTGTCGTTCTGGATCAGATTGAATAAAATACACAGAAGTGGTGAAAAGCGGGCTTTAAAGAGTTTTATCTGGAGCCTTTTCTTCAGAGGGTTCATCTATCTTGTATTGGAATGGTTCTACATAGCATAAGAATAGAAAATAGTATTGACTTTCACTGATGTCTTAAATCAAACTCAACTACGCTGTATATGCAGACAAACCTGGGCTGGGTGTTTAGGATGGACAGCACTAAGGCAGATCCCTCTCTCCCCGTTGGGCTCAGCTGGGGATGTAAGCGGGTTCAAGGTGGGTTGCCATTCCCAGAGAGCACCCTGACCGCCAGCATGCCAAGTCTGCTAATTTACAGCTATCCCTCTCCCCTGCTCCTCCTTTCTCCTTCAATACACTGCTCCACTCCTCTCCGCCCTGCCCCGGCCCCCTGCAACTCAAGGGTGTGAACATGCCAGCGGCACGCTCCAGCGATGACAAATCAGCCCTGTCCTTTCGGTCGTAAAACACCCCCGGAAGGTCGCGACCTCCTCACCTTTTCAACTCATCGGTAGGCAGAGCAGGCTCCCACCCATGTTGAGCTCAGTGCACTGGAATATCACCAACATCTGCACCCAACAATAGTCCCAAACCCATAGAGAAATACAAAGTCAGGAAGTGTTGTTTATCTTTATCACCAAAACCTATCACACCTCACCTTATTTCCACTAGATGTACATAAGGGCAGTCTTTCAAGGTCCATAACTTAATTTATACCTAACAAATTAACTAATACCACTCACACTAATAAAAAAAATCACCCCAACTTAGCGCAAAAAAATATCTTGTTCCTATAAAAATCATAGCCATTCAGCAAACTCCTTAGACCCCCATTCTAAATCTCTCTCGACTCCCCAACCTTTTTCCAATCAGTTCCCTTTTACCCCTTCAAAATACCCTGCATATGTTCCTCTTTGATGGACTTCCCCAAATGATCTCATGACAACCCAAACCTCCCAAACCAGCCACTCACTCCCTTTTCCTGTCCTCCAGCAGCTCAACGATGTCCGTTTCTTCCTGAAGCCCCCCTGTCCCCTCCAACCTCACTTCCCCACCCCTCTCTCTATCCTTGCTCCCTTTCCCATGACTCCATAACTCCACCCTACTAAGCCCCCATCTCTCTCCCCAAACTTCTTAAACCTACCCCTGCAGCCCTCCCACACATCCACATACACACACACACACACACACCAATTGCAATGTCTCGTTGTTCCCATCATCCAGGAACCACACAGGGAACAAATCTGCTCTCCAAAGGGACAGGTTCTTGGTCTCATCCCTGGAGACCTCGGAGCAGAAAGAAACAATTTAGTCTCCCTCCTACTGTCTTCACTCTGGGGACTCAGCAGGGGAGAGGCAGTGGGGCATTTGAAAGAAAGGGAACTTCCAGTCAATGAATAAGAAGGTCCATATACGATATTCATGCAGGCATTATTGTGACATGCCTGTCCAAATATATTCCCAGAAAGCAGAGAGAATTATCAGAGTGGGTCCATTCTGAATGGAACCTGATAGTGGTCTATGAATGTCAACTGTCTTGCTTCAAGTGAATGGATTTTTCTCCCTGTTTTTTTTTCATGTTGTGTATCTCTTCATCACTATCTCTCCATTGTCCTGCCTTCCACAGCAGACAGTGTAGATGCTTCCATCGTGGTTTAGCTTGTCTCATGTTTTGAATATGACTGCGGACAAACCCTATAGCCGTTGAGACTTCTGACACAGGGGATGGGATAAGACAAAGGCAATCGGGGTCATGTCGCGAAATGGTTAATGTGAATCTTAACAGAGGCTGCAATGTCATTATCTCCAAATCCGCCTGAGCCCTCTCGACCGGGGGTCGCGCCTCTGACGGCCACTTTACATCCCTAGCCCGGCAGGCCCAGGGAGACCTGTGCATGACTGCCAATCCCATCCCAGGGATTTGTGTCCTCCTTGACGAAATTCGGTAAGCGCATGCAGACGCGGGAAAGGTGCTTTAGAATTGAAGAATTTGTCTGGAAGTCATTGCCAAAGTCAATGTCGCTGCCTGAGATGAGGTGGGTGCTGGAGGCCTTGGCAACATACCGCCATGTGCACCAAAAGCTTGCTGCTTTACGCTTGTGTGTGTGGACGTGGTCGTCGGAATAAACAAGGTTGTATCGTCTTAAATTACGTGGATGTTGAAGATTTACTGACTGGTGTAGTTTCAACCACCGCCGATAATCCTTTCCCGGAAATAAATTGTCCCATTAAGATGAAATGTGGCCCATATAGGTTTAATAAATTGAAAACGCTTGTTTGAATCCTTCGTAATTTGGACGGAATCCCAAGCACGTCGCAAGCTTTGTGCAAAATAAGATTATTTGCCACGTATTATAATGTATGCACCAGTTTTATACAACCAAACAGTGTCAGTGAACCCCCCAATGAAATGTGTGCTTATTTATATGCAGTTATTCAGGTATGCAGTAAATTCCAATTACTTCTTTAGATTTCTATTTAACATGGGTAGAATATGACAGGGAGGCTCTGTTTTGGAGCAGCAATGTAAATCTCGTTAACTCTTTATCTGCCGCACAGTCTACTAGCAAAATAAACTGAATTTATACGATGAAGTAGGCTACTAAAGCAATCTCCTATTTTAAAGAGTCTAACATGTAGCCTAGGCCTACGGGGAAAGTATGAAGTCTCTCTTCCTGTCTGTCTATATTTGAATGTGTAGCCTTTGTGTGTGTGGTTTGCGCGTGTACAAGTGAATGTGAGGGGACCAAATACATTTATATTCCCAGCACTCAATCCCATGCTCGGCTCCCACCGGCCCTAAATCCCGGCGCTCTCCCCCTGCGAGGACCCGCTGACGTGCAGCATGCCGAGCCGAGCGCGTTTTGCCTATGCATTAGCCATCCATTTCCTGTGGCTGACACCTCTCCAACATAAAACCGTAAGGCAGAGGTAAAATATCTCTCTCCTGGCGAAAATAAAGCTTTGTCTCCCTCCTGATCTATAGGATATAAAATAAGCCACGCGGCTTTGATGCTGGCTTTACCTTATGCACGGGTTGCTTTTTCTGCACACAAAAGGCAATGAAGATGAATAGTGCAGGATTGCCTGCTGTGCATCTCCTGCGGTCCAGCAAGACCCCCCCTCCCTCAAGTTTGGAAAGGAGGCGTTATTATTGATCAGTGAATATTGATAGTGATGCTGTACTTCCACAATGTCATCAGCTTTAGGAATGCTGAGTAAAAAATATATAGTGATGGTCAGTCCTTCGAAGTTATTTCCCTTTGTTTGATAGAAGAATGTGACTGTTCAAAACTACCATCTTGCTAATGATTTTAAGGTGTCTAGGCTACAGGACTTATGTTGGCATTGGTCATGGTCTATGTCTTCGGTTTTTAATAAAGACTTTTGTGCTATAGTGGAGATGCAGGCTATTCGTCAGTGCAAATGGAGAAAAGGCCCTTCTTGTTCAATTTTGGCTACCGCCGCTTACAGTTATGCTATGCTTCAGCACGATCTCTATTTCTTCTAAAAGACTCCCTTGTGTCCTTAAAATCACCTTAAACTCATTGTATGTGTTTTTTATTATTATTATTTCATGTTTAAATGTGCCTAAATATCCTAATACGACTCTATATAGGCTACAGCACTATCGGCTGTATCCTTTGTGTGCACATTTTTTTTCATTCAGAAAAAAGGAAGGACAAAAATAAATCACGGACAGCGCAAAATAAATCTCCCGGCTATCGTACATTCGTCCCTGTATTTTAATTCAACCCGGGGCACTTGATATCAGAGCCGGTCAGGGCTGCGCATGCTTGCGGGGTTATAGCGCCGAAATCTGCTGCCATGCAGGAGCTATCTGCCTGTTTTCAGCCTTGCAGGCCGTCCCTAGAGCATTCCCTACTGCGAGATAATATCGCAAAGGGAGTGGTTATCACCACACATTATATTATAATCATTAGTGATCCTGGCCCTTTCACCCGTATTGCAGAATAAGCGTGAGGAACCATTAATCTAAACTAGAACAATGCAGGCCCTCAAAAGACTAGACCCCATTTCTCTGTCCTAGGAGGCGTAAATACTTTTTCCCTTGGTTTCTGATTGGTTGTCGCCACGTTTTCATTGGGCTAAGGGTCTTTCCGTTTTCATAGTTTTCATCAAGTAGATATGAATTCACACCTAAATTCTCGTTATTTTGATAGTTATGTTATTCAATAGGTTCGTTGGATATACCCTATTTCTACAGCTAAGGCTGAAAGTTCAATTTCAAGCACAGGCTCATGAAAAGTCAAACACAGACCTGAGAGGCAGGTCTGTGTTGACTTTAGGCCTACTATTAGAGTAGGGCTATTCTTTGAATAAAAAATGCTGATGCGACAGGAAAAAAACAGGAGTATAGAGAGAACTCCCGTCATAAGTGCATCAGCCCACAACAATAAAACAACCCATAAGTTGTGCTCTATCTGGATGAAATTCGCCCCCTAGTGTTAAAGGCAATGACTGTAATGTGAGAATGTAAGTGAGGTGGGGATTTCTGCTCCAGTGCAGGCCTACAACTGAGCAAAACTCACTGGATATCATAATCAATTAACCATTCAAGGCTATAAGAATAATATTACCGCTCATTCTTAAGTATAGTTGAAGTTGCAGACATTTAATGGTGAGGCGGTAAGGGCAATTTGCATGGGAGAAGCTCTGTCGTGTCAGCGTTTGATTATCGAGTTAGGGGAGAGGCAACAGCTGTTCCAGAGATGGGACGAGAGCAGGGATCTATAGGTTTCATCGAATTTCTCTCTCCATGCTGCGTGGAGTTGGAAAGTCAGGAAAATGTTTATATAGTTTCTGGTCAGTGCCCCGGGAGGTCAAAATTGGCATATGTTTGAGGAGATTCCAAGAACTCCAAGTTTTACAGATAGCATGGGCCATATGTTGTCGACTTGTAGGCTATTTTGTAGCCTATGCCTATTTATAAATGTCGTTTGGCTCTTCGTTTTTATTTACATTCTTAAACGTATAGCTCGCATGAACATATGCTTATGCATGGTCCAGATTTTTTATACGGAGTGAAGGTGGGTGGTTTTTGTGCTGTATTGTATCACTGTGGTCTCTCAAGTGTTTTCTTCCTTCAGCGTAAGCACGCTGACCGCCGCTGTGCACAGCCTCTCACCCAAACGCAAGCACCGTGGTACACGCTTGCAATGTTTGGGTCGTGGTTAGTGACAGCGCACTCTCCCGTGCCTTTGTGCCCGCCTTCCTCACTTGCACACTGCTAAAATAAAGTCATTTTATGAATAAGATCAAATCACATGCTTGATGGTGAACCTTGCGCCCTATTCCAATCATCCCGCCCTGCTCTTTATCGTAAATCTAGGGTCCTCAACCTTTCCTGCTGCACACGTCCACAACAACAGTATTTGTGATAGGCACAAAGGAAGTGTGAAACATAAGATACAATTGTATGACTTTCCTGCATAAAAAGCATATGCTGCTGTATTTCTTCAATAGTTTAGAGAAGCATTTCCAAACCTTTCATTATTATTTTGTTTTCCTCTATAGACATTTTTGACAATTGTTCAATCATTTCGCAGTCTATGGCATGGTTTGAAACGAAGAGTTATATTTTAAGATAGTCTTAATTATTATTATATATAATTACGATGCAAGATTAATGTGGTTGTTTAGTAGCCTATACTTAATGTTATTCTGACCAACATTTTCTAAAGCGCATAGCTTCATCTTCATGCAGTTCACATTCATTTTCTACTAGCCTATAACCTACAATCCATATTGTAGCCTACCATTGATTTAGACTGTATTTCTCAGTTTTTAAACTTTGATGACTAAAGATGAACTCTCTCTGGGTCTCTCTTATTATGGAGCCCTTCAAATGATGATCCAAACGAATTACACAGGTGTAAAACAAACACATGAATAGGCTATCTGGGAAATCAATATCATGTTCATGACGTGACGTGTATGAGTCCGCCTGTGAAATTAGAACTAAGGCTTCACACCCCAGTAAACAGGGGTGCACTGGCTGCGGCGCGCGGTGGGGTGGGGAGAGGCCCGTGGTTCCTAACTCCCCCCACCGACAGTGCTCTCGGCGGTCCCGGTGCGCTCAGCTGATCAAAGCCCCAGTCAGAGGTAATATTTCTCACTTTATTACCGGAGTCACGGCGTGTCTGCACGGCCAACGATCACAGAGTCCACTGCCCACACTCTCCACTTTCCCTCGCTTGGGTTAAGGTCATCTATAGCAACACACACACATAGTGTGAAAGCTATATGCAAAGAGAAACTCAAAATAGAGAAATCTTTTATTTGAGAGATTAGTATTTACATGATGTAATATTTATAGGGATTGAAACGTTTTTATCCATATCTTAGTATGGATACGTATTTCATAACTTCGAGGGTTAATAAAGTGCGTTGCATAAATATTTTGACTGCTTTTTAAATGTAGGAAGCTTTCATTTCGTCTAAAAAAGCTGTGTTAACGTCCCTCCAATGTGCTGAAGCATGTGCACATCATGTTATAATAATACTCTGTCCGTTATAAATATAGGCAGTAGCCTACCTTTAGGATGCACACAATTATATTCTCTTTCCATTTGAGCTCTGCGATAGGCTTACTTGCAGGACGAAAACCATGATTATAATTAATGATGGCATGCATCTTCACAGACTCATTTATTATCTCAGATCTCAGATTAATTATCTCATGATCTACCTGTTCACTTGAGTCTTCAGTCTTTGAACACAAATTCTCCTGAGCGTTTTAGTAAAAACACACAAAAAACAACAATCGCTAGGCCTAGGCGAGATGAATGTATGCCACAGTTCTTGTTTGTTCCATGCAGATATGTATTTCACCAGAGACTACTTATGGTCTCTCACACTTATGTTACATAAGTTATAGGCCTACCCACTTACTTAAGGACTAAACTATCCCACTGATAAGACAAAACATCGAAATGTTCTAAACAGCCCAAATAAATAAGAGCAATAATTTCAGTGTGTATAGAAATTGGCTTTTAGATTACAACTGCTAAATTCCTCAAAAGATAAACTAAACCACAACAGGCCTGTGTCTTTGATCTACGAATATATTTTCCACGCCCATGCATGAGACATAGTATAACACTTACAGTGTATATGCCGACAATGCCCACTACAGGCTCAGTCTTTTTGATTAGAGAAAGAAAGGTGGCAAGGGACGCATCTCAAGCTCAGTGATTCCACCTATAGCCCCCTGTATTTGGTGAGCCCCCTCTAGCCTCACCAAATACAGTCTACTCCTCGTGCAGCAGGAAAGCTAGCAGTCACCATGAAGTATAAAACTAAATCGAGAAATTACATAACGGGGAACACAGTCAGGTTAATGCAAAGAGATAAATTACAAGGACCTGTCTTTTCAGTCGATGTGGGCCTAGTGGGTATTTGAATATGTTAAAGTTTTGGAAAGTGAGAGCTTTACAACTGCGCATCAAAATGTAGCCCACAATAGCCTACACTTTCGTTATCTAAATAAAAAAGTAAATTATCTATAACTTTTGGTTAAGAATCCAAAATACGTTGAACTGGAGGTAAAAATATATCACGTTTACAGATTACATAGTGGTGAGGTTAAACTCTTTCGCATTTAATCACGTCCTTGCCTGGCAGAACATCTAATATGTATTTGACTTTTTCACGGATTAATTCCTTTTTGCGGTTTATGGTTCAATATTTTTTTTATTGGTAAAAGATTATCCCCAGTGACATATCGAGTTATCTTTAATTGTAGAACTGGAAATAACATTTGGTTGTAACCGATGTAGGAGCCTGGTGTTTGTGTATTCCTAGTCTCTTTCAAGGCCTAATGTTGTAACACTTCTTTTGGTTTAAAGCTATAGGCCTAGGCTATAGAGTATCCAAAAGAATATAATTTGCATGAATTACCTATAGGTTACCTTGTCTTTTGCCGTGTTGAAAGTTGCAAAAGTGTAAAAGGTGGCCTAACTGTCAAAACACTGCATCTCCAGGCCCATCATTGTCTTTCTTTCTCTTTCTTTCTCATAGATGATAGAAATAGGCTACAGCCAGATGCTCAGCAAATGAATTAAAGACTCTCACGAGCACACTTCACAAACAGAGCCACGCGGGCACTTGCAGGGGAGGGGTGCGATGTGGAAACCGGGTCTGACAAAAACATTGTGTGTGTGTGTCTGTGTCTCTCTGTGTGTGTTCATCTCTTATCTGTTATTCTCCCCAGAACAACGCGTGTCATCGAAAGGGTGCTGCAGTGAAAAGAAGCACTCCCCCGACGCTCAGAGGCAGCTGTCATCTTGCGTTGTGTAGGGCCAATCGCGGCCTTGTCCAGCCCGGCCTCCGTTTTGCATGAGAAGTAGCCCATATGCAAGAGGAGGGGGCATGCTATTGATTCTAGATATCAGACTGGAACGTTTACACAAAAATACGTCGGAGGAATATAATTAGCGGTCCGCAGTGGCATGTGCCAATTGGAGGTGCGCGCGCATTGTTTGATGTAGTTAAGGAGAAGTGGTGGGTGATGTGAAATCAGAGTGATTCCCTGTTGAGGTGCGACTCCATGATAAGTGCGGACTTCCACCTTTGGATGTGATTGTATTTTGTTTAACTTTTCATATCGGGGGGGGGGGGGGGGGGGGGGGCTCCCTCAAGATATACAGTTACACCATTTCATCACCCCCTTGTCGTTTTCCAACAAAGCAAACTACAACTTCTTTATTGTTTAAATTACTTTTATTACGCTGTCATACATTTTACAGTTGATTGCCCAGTGAGAGCCATTGTTTGCTTCCCAGTACCGTGTAAAATAAGGCATACAGTCGCTATTGCTGAATTTGAAATTATTTCCATAGATATAACTGCGGTCTCTTTATTAGCATATAAAACATTAACATGTAGGCTACATATAGGCCTACAATACTCACTTCCGTGTGCTATCAAGCTTCAATAATGTTCATAACTTGTGAATAAGTGAATGTGCCGGTCCTATCCTGAGGTGTTTGAGCGATCAACAATCGTCAGAATAATCTAGCAACCTGCCAATTTAGGAGCCTTTCAGTCTCGTTCACTTTTGATCCACCCAATACCAAAGAGAACACTCAAGACTTGCTGCTGACATGAAATGGTACGTTACAATTACATTATTAGGATACTACTAGGCCATAGGTGACAGGTCTTCTCACATTATAGGTGGCAGGAGTATCCAATAGTAAAATTCCAACAAAACAGCCTAGTCAGCGACAAATTATAGCCTATATTCCTATATATTGGCTATATAAAAACGAGTTACTACTACCTTGCCACTAACCTGCATTATATTTACGAAATGTTCACACAGTTTTCCTTATTCGGCACTACCAAGTTGAACCTCGCCATGTGCTAAAGCAGGTTTGGAAGATGCAGCGTCTTTAGTTTAAGCTTAGCCAAAACTCATATCAAACTCAGATTCGTTTATGATGAAAATACGCTATTCTGGTGACGGGTATTCTTGGTAATAGCATAGAAAAACAATATAGCCTAAGTCTCTAGATGAGATTAATATTAAACGAACATATAAACATGGAAAAACAGCCTATAGCATCTACAGACAGGTAATACTTTGCCAATGCCTATCACCATGACAAGCTTCATCTTCGACAAGATGCGCATATCTACCTTGGAAAACGATTCATGCTGTCCATTTTCCAGAAGACGGTGGATCAATGGACGAGACCCTCTTTACCCATACGGTCGTCGTGATTCTGCTCACCATCCACATTCACAACCGTATGACAGTTTCAGGCAAATTTTGACAATTGGTATCTTCAGTTCCCAATAAGCAGTAGAGTGCACCGGCGCGGCTTTGTAGGGATAGCTAATGGTTACTTGCATGGAGAGGTGCTGATTGGTTTCGCCTCAGCCTGACGTCACGAGTCCGTGAATAAGGCTGGCTCGTGTGCTTTCAGAAACATGCAGAGTACTGGAGACTGAACGAAGAGCGTCAATCCTGCACAGAGACGTATGCTTCCATCACTAGAATCTTTGACAAAAAAAAAAGAAAAACAGGACCAACGGATCCGGAGGAGAGACACTTTTTCTTGAGATATTTGGGGTTTATCGTTTTGTTTCTTGCCGGGCGCTCGTCAGTGGATAAGCGGCCATGTCAAAGTACATTGAATTATTTATAGGCACGCGTGTCTTGCTGTGTGACAGTATTGCTCTGAAACCAGTTTATTAGATGCGTCTTCGAGTCCTGACTGGCACACGTCTCTTTTTTCGTCCAATGCTTCACTTCGAACACCACGGAGAATTGCAGACTTGCTATGGTTCTTGCAATTTAGCTAATATTTAGAAGGGGGCTGATATTTTGTCATTTGATTGGCTCAACACAGGTGTGTGTTCTGTGTGTGGGAGTGGATCCAAAGGACTGAATCTCGAGGAGCCAAAGGTATTGGTTCAACCTCATACCTAAGAGGACGTCTTGGCAACGTTCGCCATCCTACTTTTGGACCCCATACCTCCGTGCTGGCCTCTTAAGCATACAGGGAGAAGCGCCTAAGGCGACCGATCGACTGTTCCTTAAAACACATTGACCCGGGACCTCCGACCGACTAAGGAACCAAACACGCAACGAAAGCAGTCGATGTTCGGTGTGGGGTGTTGATTTGTTTATCTAGTCGAGTTAAAGGACCTGAACCTCGGGCTGTAAAGACCACGGTATCACTGTGGGTGCACATCCAAAGACGATGGTACACTGTGCAGGGTGCGAGAGGCCTATTTTGGACAGGTTTCTCCTAAATGTTTTGGACAGAGCATGGCACGTGAAGTGCGTTCAGTGCTGCGAGTGTAAATGCAATTTAACAGAGAAATGTTTTTCGCGAGAGGGGAAACTATACTGCAAAAACGACTTCTTCAGGTGAGTTGTGCTTTAAAACCACACATTTATCATTGTTTCATGTTGTACAAGGTTTTCGCGTATTACTGTTGATTCTGTATGCAGAATCTAATCTAATCCAAAACAAAGGTGCACTTTGCAATAGTAAATTTTTATTAATGTAGCTTACTCTTACATTATGACCGTGTTGGGAAAGGAAGATTATTTTAGGGTATACAAACTAGACATCAAACCCTTTTGCTAGTCTCTCTGAGGATAGTTTTAATTTGTTGGCAAAAAGTTGCTTCGAAAGGAAAATAATGAATGAATTAAAGGCTACAACCATAGCCTACGCTTAAAAACCGGCAGTTGGGCCTACTTGGTGTTTACATAATGGAGTGTAGGCCTAGTAGTTCCACAAAACTAGCCTACCAAATACATTTCGTTCAATGCCAAAGGTGTGAATTAGGTCCGTGTGGTGAGTGATCAGAAGCTTTGATTAGGGCACAGTAATTAACGGCTTGTTAATTTGTATTTCAATGCTAAGCGAAGGACAGCGGCATTAACTGTGTGTACTCGTTCCCGGTAGGGGTTCGAAGGAAATCACACTTTGTTTAGAAGATATAGACGGCCAGAAAAGCCGCTAGAATCAACTTCACTGGGATTCCGTGTTGGAAGTGTAGCTCACATGGTGGTAAAGCTGTCTGGACAGATCCATGTGTTTGCACAGCTCGAGTGAAGGATACGTGATAAATTGATTTAAATAATAAACCGGTGTAAAAGATCAAACCCGCAGACAGTGGAATCACAGACTTGCAATCAACAATTAGTGTACAGAATCTCAATACACATTAGGCCTATGCCTAACAAGAAATAAAACTAGGATAATCTCTCGTAGTATCAATCATTGTGTATTGAAGTGCATGTAGCCTATGAGCCTCATCGGAGTATGTTGGACCTACAAATAAGAGAAGCAAATCAATTAGGAAAATTACTTTCAAAGCATGCTATATTTTCTGTATATAAATATAGGACCTATCAAAAAATATGCTACATGTATATAGGCTTATTTTGCCATTTTCTCAACGATTCTAAAATAGACTCGCTCTTTGTTATGACGGTCGGATAATTCAACAGTTAAGATAAGCCTAAATAAAATGATAGTTTTAATAGGCATTCTTTCATGTTATTTGTTATTACAAAATATTAGTAGGCTATTTCCAGAATATTGCAGTCTGAACTTTTTACATTTGACCTTGCGGCCTATAGTAAACAAAAGTCTTAATATCCTAATGCTTTGTAATAACAGACTTCCTATTTTTTCCTGACAGGCGGTTCGGTACGAAGTGTGCAGGTTGTTCACAAGGCATCTCTCCGAATGACTTGGTACGGAGGGCGAGGAGTAAAGTGTTTCACCTCAACTGCTTCACGTGCATGATGTGCAATAAGCAGCTTTCAACCGGAGAGGAGCTATACATCATTGACGAAAACAAATTTGTCTGCAAAGAAGATTACCTAAGCAACAGCAATGCAAAAGACACAAACCTTCTCTCAGGTACGACGAACGGCTTCATAATATGGCGGTTTCACCTAAATTGTGATGAATGTGATGCTTTCAGCCAACGCTTTTGAAGTCGAATGATCATGCATCATTTCAGTGACTGGAGGTATATCAGATGTGGCCTAATAGCCCATTTACAGATGCCTATTTATAATATCATATAGCTAAATGGTTCGATAACAAAAAACGTTGTTCAAAACAGCAATTTGTTATTTTATAACATTTCAAACATTTTCTGGAGAAAACCCATGCATGTCCTCTCAGTTAAAATATGCTAAATGTTGATTTGGGACTTGGGGGCCTATGTTATTCCATTGATAAGAACAAATTAAATAATAAAAGCATGTTTCAATGTATAAAATGGCCCTTCATGGAAAATGATTACCATTAAGTTGAAAGCCAATTGCAATGGGCCATTAATGTATTCTGCACTGTTTGGTGACAACATGTTGGTCTATCTCGATTTACGCGTTCTAATATTCGCTCCGTTTTTTCTCTCTCACAGTAACAGCATGTAGTGATCCGAGTTTATCACCGGATTCTCAAGACCAGTTACAGGACGATGTAAAGGATTCTGAAATAGCCAATTTATCGGACAAAGAGACTGGTAACAACGAGAATGACGACCAGAACCTCGGTGGTAAACGACGTGGACCTCGAACCACCATCAAAGCAAAGCAACTGGAGACTTTGAAAGCAGCGTTTGCAGCTACCCCAAAACCCACGAGACACATCAGAGAGCAGCTCGCACAGGAAACGGGGCTGAACATGCGAGTTATTCAGGTAGCCACATTATATTACGGCAGATAATACTGAATTCACACGTTTGCAATTCTTTTTTCTTAAAGCCACTGGAATATTTTTTATTTTAGCTCTTTGAAAGAAGCAGCTAGGTGAGTCTGGAAGAACGGGTGGTGGGGGAACTCACCTTGTTCGTTTTCAGGGTTACGCGCTCATTAAAATGTGTGAGAAAGCAGTTTATATTTTATGGAGAGTATATCCCTAAGCGCCTGAGCTAAAACGGGGGAGTGGGTGCGCGGAATGGGGTCTTTTGTTGGCACTTGCATCATTGCTGGGCGCGATGTCAACAGTTCGCCACAAACAGGGCCTCATCAGATTCACGCCGTTCCTTTCTCATTTTCCTGCCCTTAAAGAGATGGGCTTTTCTCGAAATTGCTCATGTCACATTGGGATTCAGTGAGCAAAACATTGGCTGTCATCGAGGATTATTTGGAAAGGGTAATTTATATGGGTATTTTTGATTCTTGGCTTCCAAGACAAGTAAATACGCCAACTGGCTCAAGACTGGTGAGAGCGATTGGGAGTCTTGGCAGCACTGTGCCATCACGTTTTGCGACCACATTTAGCCATGCTGTGACCATTTTCAGTCAAGTGTAAACGCAGAAATCAGTTTCACGAGACTTCCGAATGCCCCTTTATCCCTTTAATCTAATATGGAGTTTTCAATTAGGTATTACATTTTGTTCTCAAGCAGCCTAGAATTGTTATACTGAAACATAAGATTATTTCAGAATTTTATTTTTCAATTTGCTGCCAATCGCAGTATTACCAAATTATTATAATAATAATGTTAATTTATAATAAAATATTGCAGAAAATAATCGAGATAGGCTATGTATCAAGTTTATTGTTAGCCTACTTATCATAGGCCTATATATCATATTGTCGGTAAAAGTATTATTCAATTTTTGTTCTATTCATGTAACTTGTAAGTAGGCTACTTATTTGTCCTTAAATCCAAATACAAGCTATTTTAGTCCAGCCTATATAATATTCAACTGAAAGTCTTTCAAGATTTACGCGTGCATGTTTGAGCTTGGCCTTGTAGAACCGAGGATAATGTCACAAAAATTAGGCACATTTTCCAACGCCTCAATTGTTGATCAGCTGGAGTAGGTTGTCATTTCGTGTCGAGCTTAAAGGGCCGACAAACCTACATCCACAATAAATAAATACTAACATCTACTTAAATCACTGTCTAACATAAATGTGCTGCGGGGTTGACTTTCATACCTATTAATTCGAGATTGGACGACAAATCTATAAAGAAAAATGGTTTACAAGATTAATAAAGAGGCGAAGTTGAATATTTAAGAGCACCAAGGAAGAGTGTAATTAGCAGTAAGAATTCAAGGGTGGGTACATAGATTACGAAATAATAACCCCGGCAGAGCATGTTAATATATCTGTAACAACCCTCCTATTAAGTATTAATTTGAGATTTTAAGGCCCTGCCGCTGCCCCCCCTCGGTTGGGGTAAATGGGGGGTTAAAAGATCATTAAAATATGTTTGATTCCAGACTCTCCAAGAGACGATAATTAGGAATAATCGTGTCACTGCAATACAAATTCGCTCCATCACGTCACCATCACGTAATCTTGACCGTCAGGACATGGCAGGAAAAGCACATGTAATTCATCCCTATGTACTATACCTTGACGCCGATTAAAAACAAAACAATAAACATATTCGTAAAAAAACGGTTCGTTTTATGCATGATTACTCAGACTTAAGAGACTTGTTTCATGCCAGACATGTATTTTAAATGAAGTGTGGGAAATTATAAAAGTTATGCTTAGTAAGCTTAGGTTTAAAAGCATTCCCAGGTATTAGGTCAGACTAGGGTAATTTTATGTTCTACTTTTGCGTTTTGCTGTCAATAATGTGTTCCCTTCAGTTAAGATTTACATGATTATAGGCTACCCCACCTCCATAGATTATGCCAATAGCATTTTGGTAACAAGCATTGCTGTGTTTGAGCTTTTTTAATGAAATGTCTAATGACAGAAATACGTTTTTGTCACGCAGGCCTATATATCACATTGTTTTAAACATAGCCTACTTGCCCGTTGTGCTTCCTAGGTATGGTTTCAGAACCGGCGGTCCAAAGAGCGTCGTATGAAGCAATTGAGCGCTCTGGGCGCAAGAAGGCACGCGTTTTTCCGCAGCCCGAGGAGAATGAGAACGCTAGTGGACCGGCTCGAACCTGGGGAATTAATTCCAAACGGCCCCTTTTCTTACTATGGAGGTAAGAACGATGATGAAAGGCTTACGTGTCTTAGAGGGTTTTATCTATTTTCACATGTTTGTTTGAAATGTGGAATAATTTTACATGTGTCTGTTAAGCGCTGTTTCCATTTGTCACTCTACCCTAGGACGCCTTTGATGACTATCGTGGTTTATCTGATGGGCGCGCAGACGTTGAAATAGTCTAGAAGCTACAATAGGGGGGTGTTTTAAAATGCTTGTAGAAGAACATTACCAAGCAAGGTTTTAGTCAGATTTTTCTTAAAACGATCCTACCACCAGTCGGCTTTACATGAGTAACATTTACAAAAATTAAATAGGCCTCTGTGTTTTTTTTTACCGTACATGATAGCTTTAGGGACCAGAATAATATTTTGAATGAAGCCAAAAGCGAAAAAATAAGAAGGAAATTAAGATAAACATTTTATAAAAATTACAGTTGCATAATGTGCAATAACAATAAATGCATTTGGCCTCAATTGCACATTTACTATGAATCTGAATACGGATGAAACTTCTTAAATATTTTGTTCTTTGTGATATATTTACTATATCAGTACCTCATTACCAAATTCCTGCTGTCTTTGGTCTTTGTGTTCAGAGCAGTTTTGTTAATATGTAACTTATACATATAATTATGAGGTCAATAGGTGAATGTGGGCTTCAAGTAACAATACTGTCTCACTGGCCAATCTCATGAACCCCTCTGTAATGTAGGCGTAATTTTGAAATGTTTTCCAACATAATTCATCTTTCAAATGGAGAAACTTGATTTTATAGGAGGGATACTGTAATAATACTCTGTTGCCAAGTATGCAGATGTTATATTATTTAGACATTTTAGCAAACAAATGAACTGACATTTGCGTTTAATGCAGGTCCATAGTTTTAAGTTGTTTGTTTGGTTGATTGAAATTCTCATTTTAATTGATGAAACTTATTTATTATTATGTGTGTCCTAAAATATGTTACAATGCCTGTGCCATTAGTAATGTAGTCACTAAAATAGTAGCGTCCTGTATCTGTGACGGTAAAAAAAATCCTCATAGTCTTAATTTTTTTTGTTATGATGTGAGGATTTCAAAATGCTTGGGCTTTTGTCCTTTGTGGTGGGCTTCTCATGTCTAATAATATTCTGTCTAAATAAGAAATAGGTCTCTGTGTGTAAAATTGCTGATGAAATGGCCCATATAAAAAACAAATTCTCCCCACCAATTGAAGCTTTGATTTAAGTGTAACGTGTTCTCTGACTAGTGTGGCACAACGAGGGGTTCTCTCTCACACAACTACAGGCGACGTATATTCAATGGATTTCCCACAACATCTCTGAAAATTATTTTCTCGCACTCATTCCTCACACGTCTGACCTTGGTTTTCTTGTCAATCCGCAGATTATCAAAGCGAGTACTACGGCCCAGGAGGGAACTATGACTTCTTTCCTCAGGGGCCTCCCTCATCGCAGGCGCAGACCCCTGTAGACCTCCCCTTCGTGCCCTCTTCAGGCCCTACGGGCACCCCTCTTGGTGGCATGGATCATCCTATGCCAGGGCACCACCCTTCCAGTGAGGTGCAGCGTTTCTCTGACATCATGTCCCACCACCCAGGGGACTCGCCCAGTCCAGAGCCCGGGATCCCAGGGCCCCTGCACAGCATGTCCTCGGAGGTGTTTGGGCCCAGTCCACCCTTTACCTCACTGTCCCTCAATGGCAGCGGATATAACAACCACTTGTCCCACCAACCCTCGGAAATGAACGAGGGCACTGTATGGTAGCTCCAATGAGCATACTGTACAATAAGGGGAATGGTAGGGCCAAGGTTAGAGACACCTGTTGAATCTTTTTTTTTTGGTCTGTTACATTTATTTATTTTCCCCATATGATTCGTTTTGCAAGAAAGATATATGGTGAAAAAAACACGGCGTGGACAATGTAGTTGTAAACATTTACCTTGGTATTGTGTTGATGTTTTGATTGCTTCTTTTTCCAAAACCGAACAAGGACTTTGGGCGCACAAAAGACTGTGTGTGTGTGAGACTGTTGAACCGAAGGCCTCGGGCCCCTGCCCTCCATGACTGTGACCCCCCCTGACTCCTGTCAGTGGCCTAGCACAGTGACAAACCTCCAAACATACATCACTGGGAAAAAAACACAATTTCCAAAACAAGTAATATATCCCCAACAAAAGAAATATCATTAGCTACTGTCAAAGACTCAACAGCTTTACAGAGGAAAAAGGAAAGGCCGGTTAGTCGAACGGTAACCCAAGCCACTGGCACCAAGAAGGTGCTCGATATGTCTCTTGTATTTATTCAAAAGCTCCTCAGACCTCTTTGCCTCTCAAGGCTCTGCCATATTGACACTTAAACAACCTTTTCAACACTAAATATGTTTCTCAAGGCCAGGGGAAATACCTTTTTTTCTTCCATCTGGACTAGTTACTTTTCTTGGTTCGAGAATTCCACCAAATCTGAAAGTTGGCCTTCAAAAGGCAGTCACTAAAACAATATATGGATTGTAAAACCCTTTATTTGAATGGAAAAGAACTTGAAATGGTAATGAATTCTACCTTCTAAGAATCTTCTAATGGGGGCCTGAAAGGGACTTAGAACAGTCAACTGTTTACGTAATATATTTAATTCAGGAGTTAAAAGTATCAAACCATGTTTTAGAACCTCTTGATCCATATAAAAATGTTCCAAGCAACCAACCAAACTTTTGTATTGATTTTATTTATATTGTATGAAGACAAACACGTTTGCTGGGGTTGTGTTTCACTGTGCTAGTTTGTACAAGATGTTGTTTACAAAAAATTTAAAAAGATTTACAAAAAAAACACAAGTAGACAGTTGCCAAATAAAAAATAGCACAATACTGTAAAAGTGCTTTGCACCATCATCTGCAGAACGTGTTGAGACAAAGTGTAAGTGTTAAAAAACATGCTGAGAAGTCATTTACTTCTTAATTTTTTAGTCTGCTGAACAGCATTCATAAAATTGTTAATATGACATACTTAGACAGGTTTTATTTTTGTGTCTTTAAAGGAGAATCCAAACTATTAAAATTGATGGTCAAATATGCAGCAACCAGCTGCTACTTTCTTTGAATATCAAACCCTCATGGTATGTCTTTTATTGTTCCAATAAACCTAAGCTTATGTGACCTCCAGTGCATATTAGACCATTCACTGTATAAATACGACATGTTGGAAAAAAATGTGTTTCTAATAAAACTAGAAAATATTCAATTTGAATGAAAATATATTTGTATTAATTGATGGTCTAATAGCAACTTTATAATATTTGACCCTATGCGTTTAGTTTTGGGGTATGAACCCTTTCCCGATCTTACCTATTTATCCTCCTACGTTGAGTATTGTTTGTTTGCATTGTGAGGGGATAGAGTTCGGTATACTCCTTATCAAAGACTGGTAGTGATTAAATGGAATCACTGAGGTTCCATTGACAGATCTTAACATTCATAACAATCTTGGTGAAGACTGCAATTTTGATCTTCTACACAATTATACATTTAATAGGTTTTGGCTTCGGTCAGAAGCTACTACAAAAATTTATTAAATTCCAAAAAGTTTACAGTCAAACATATACAGCGGTGCCTTGAAATGTAAATATTTTCGTCCTCCTTGAGTAACGTTAGTTTCCACTCCATTGTCGCACAATAGAGCATGAAATACTTTGGCTGCAATTTCAACTGTATATCTGTGAACAAGTCATATGGCATACTGCTGGGATATGAATAACAAGGAAATCTTGCTGACTTGCTGGCCGAGTGACTGCAGCCAAACACAAGAGGGAGTCCCTCTTTAATTCTAGAAACTGAATTCATAACTAATGCTGATATCGTTTCTTTTCCCACAGTCCTGACAGATTCTTTTTATTTATTAAAATATGTAATTTATTACATTTCTTGAGGTTGTGGAGGATTTCTTTCAAGCAGTTGTTACAGAGTTCTCGGTCAGGACTGAATCGTTTTTTAATTTAATTTTTAATTTTACCTTTAGTTCTAAAGTTTTGAGTTGTTGCTATGGGGCGGTCATTCTTGTGGGAGGAGATGAACCATTCCTTGTGTGTTTTTGTACACAGCAAAGTGACAGGAATTAGTCCACTTAGTACCACCACACACACATAATTCAAATAACAGTATATATTTAGTACTCAGATATTACTAGCACACAGAAACCAGAGCACAGAAATTGCTGGCTCAAAATTCTTACACATATTGTGTCAGAGTCAGAAAAGATTGAAATAGGCCAAATAGTGTGTATTCAAATTAATAAATGACCAGGTGTTTATTGGCAGGGGAATGTAAAATTATTCATAGGTTCCAGTTGGAGCAGTGTGGGCATGGGATTGTGGCCTGTATCTGGGGAAAGTAGCCCTTATCTCTCACTAACCTTCATGCTGCTAGACCCCCTCCACCCCTACCCCCCAGTCCGTAATCCACCATGAATTAATCATGGCCCTGAGAGGTAACCGGGCCTGAGGAGTGCAGGCGAGATGGTGGGAGGGTGGGGCTGCTGGGGGATAACGGGGGGGATATAAGACTCCGCTGAACCCCTCGGCTTAGCCAAGACGTTAACGCTACACGCCACCACCCAAGGCCTGCAGTGGGGGAGAGGGTTAAGACCATGGCTCTTTAAATTCAAATCTCCTATTGATTGGGCATCGGCTATTGGTTCTAAACCGACCTTGTCGTCGCAGTTGAAAAAAATTAACACACCTTAACTGTATCGAGTGATTTTAAATGACGGTTTAAATTCTTGAGCGTAGTCATGTGACTAGCCTACGTCCTCTGTGGATAGGTTGGACGGGAAGAGGGAAAGGAGGGAGGGCTTTTACAAGACCATCATACCTGTTGGCTCTGCAGCCCAACATAGTTTGAGAACCCCTCTTCACTATGTGAAGTTCTGCAGCTGTAAATACACAAAAACAGGGCACGCATCTTCATTGCTTTGCAATGAAATGAAACACGTCTGGGAACAATCTTGACCAAACATGAGAACACAAATCAATTTCATAGTTTGGCTGAGAAATCCTTTTTTCTAGTTTGTCTTCCTTTGAGTAGGTGATGGTGTGTCTAGACATGCAGTTCACTCACCAACTGTAAAGCTATATTATTTTTGTGCTGACTTACAGATAAACGGGTATGGGGGAGCCACCCTCTCACTGGCCAATTTGGTGTGAGCCGTACTTGTCTGAGAGACAGGTGAACCTGTCACAGCATTTCCAAAAGGCAGGGATAAACGGTCCTCATAACTCATACTATTTCCTTATGGCTGTTTACAATGTACGATACAGTGCAGGAACCAATATTTGAGTCATTACCTTCATGTGAATATACAAGAACACCGGTGACCTTGGACAGTGTAATATAAGGCAGCCATTTGGTTTCACATTGGCATCTGCACAGGAAGATGTCCTTGGAGGGAGAATCTACTTGGAGGATTTCTCAGAGGGCAGAAATCTGTGTAATGGCATCTGCGAGCCCAGCTCATTCACACAAATTGAAAAGCAAAAGTGACTGCATATTCAAAAGTGTGTAGACATTTCCACTGATGCAACAGTCGACCAGACTTCATTAACATTCAAGAAGGAATATAATTCTGAGTTCAGTAGCAATGTTAGAGGCTTTACAAATACGTTATTAAACATAGTTCTCTTTCTGCTGAAATTAAATCATGTTTAAGGTTAGAGATGCAATTTGGGTTGCGGTTATTGTTACTGTGTAACTCCAGGATATAGGATATAACTCAAATGAGAGTTTTAGGGTTATGGTTAGGTCTAAGGATTTAGAGGTACAAGAAGTTAGATTGAATTGAAACAAAGGTTTTAGAGAAAGTTAGTTGTTTTTTAATGTGAGATTCATGGATTGTCAGTCAAGTGTTGTTGCCCTGTTCCGTCTATGAGCCTTCTTAATGTGATTTATATACCTCCAGTCCCCTGACCTGTCCTTTAAAGCTTAACATCCATAATGGGGCCTCCTAGTGGTGGGACGAACACCAACGATATTAGCAGACTGAATTTATTCTGGGGAAAAAAACAGTTGTCGAGTTTGTAAGCAAATATTAGAACAATTAAGCCTCTTTACCTAACCTCATTTAATTATTGTGCAGGGTTCATTAAAAAAAAACTTAGTAAGTAAATAGACTGTCAGGTTTTGGGTAGAGGCAGGGAGGGGCTGGAGGGGGGGGGGGTTAAGCCTTTTTTACTAAAGAGTGGAATCCAGTGCAGCATCACACTAAGTGCATTTGTACAACCAGCTAAGAGCACAGCTGCAAGGCAGCCCTTATCACCCTGCCATGTTGTAACAGAAGCTCCAGGTGTCTGTTGGCATGTTACTGTACGTCGGCACGCACTGCCGTTGTTAATTAACGCAATCCCCTGCTTATCCAAAGAGGGAAATACCTGGATTAGGGAGAGATTTGTGACTAAAACCTGAGACATTGCTAATCAATTTAAAGCCATTAGACAATTAATTTACTTTGGTGAGGGTGGATGTTGCGCGTACTAATACCATATTCTGATGAGTATTGAATATATCGTGTTGACAGGATTGAGTTAGCAACCTGAATGTACAGGAGAGGCGTAAACAAGGCCAGTAATGTGTCACTGTGTAAGTGTCCACAGCATCCCTGCAAGAATAGAGACAATACAGTATATCTTCCCAGCTAGCTACTTACCTGTAACCAATGCACAACAACCTGTGTGTGTGTCTGTGTGTGTGTGTGTGTGTGTGTGTGTGTGTGTGTGTGTGTGTGTGTGTGTGTGTGCATGTGTGCATGTGAATAGAGAGGGACATACTGTACAGCAAAGATGGTTGAAGGTATAAGCACGGGTTGTGTAGGGCTGTAGTGTGCTACATTGCTGATGTTGACTGAACCACTGTGGAACGTGAAAACTGTTATTCTGTTTTTTAAGTCACATTTGAGGATGAGGGCTCAGAACATAAAAGCACCCCAGATAGTTTTCAATGTTTGGTCATAGCATCTTGATCAGTTAAGAAAACCAAACTTTCTGAAGACTTCCTTCATCCAACAATAAACATGAGCTAGCTGGTATCCAACAGAGTATCATTAGTTATGGCAGCTATAAGTACACGTCCATCGTTTAAGGGTACTGTTTTGGCCCACAACATATCGAGGGCCAAATACTGTCCTGTACCCTAGAAAAATCCAGCTGGAATATTTTTCCCTTTTTAAAAAACATTCATTCCAATTAAAGAAGGCCTGTGTGAGTGCAGCCAAGCAGCTCTGTTATTCAATTCCATTAGAATGAACGAGGCAGCCGCATGCAACCATGCAGTTAACAGGAATTAAAACCATAGGCAAGATGACGGATTACATCGGAAATTGAGGTGTGTGTGTATGTGTTTGTGTGTGTGTGTGAGTGTATGTGTGTGTGCTACCAGTTGTGGGTTTTTACTGTATGAGTTTCTTATAGCATTTTGCGTTTTGCTTATATGTGCATACTTTGCATTGACACAAAGTTCAGTGCATACATTTTGTAGTCTAGGCATGGTTTTGGATGCACTTGTCATTTCAGTGTTTGCCAGCTGTGGTTGTGTGTGATATATGATTTCACTCGTGATGCATACATGACAGTTGGCACCATTTATCATAGTTAGAACATACGTAGTCTGTGAAGTGACCCTTATTGTGCTTTTTGTAAAGTAAAATTACGTTTAGCATATTATTTACTTGCAGATAGGCTGAAACGTCATGTGGACGGGTATTGTAGTGGAGGAAGGCATGGGGTGGCGTGGTTCCTGGAAGAGGTGTGTCAGTTATGGGCTCAGTGGGTATGTCTAAATTGGTAAGACCATATAATTCAGACACACCCCTTTGCAGCTTGAGCAACACCTTTGCATAGTAGCTTAGCCATGCAGTTAATTAGAAACAAAAGCTGGAAAATAATTAATTAGGACTGCAATTCCTTTTCTTTCTTTTTTTTACCCCTGCCAAACTTTATAATGGAGTAGACTGGTTTCTAGAATTACATGCAAGTGTAATTCATTAAAGCTGGAAGACAGGGGAGACCAGAAAGATGAATGGTTATGTTTCCACCTCAGTCTTCCCAACCTTCACTGGAGGTGTTCTGAACATGATGAGTTTTGTGTTGGTAGTCTTTTTTTGTTTAGTTTTTCCTTCTTTTTTCGGCATTGAGTGAATGAGCGGCAATTTAAATGAGTTGATTTCGGTGAGTCACCTAAACATGTTGCTTTGAGACCCACTTTGCCCATGTGCTTTCCTTTTGGAAACAGAACATAACACCGCAATCTCATGCTAGCAAAAGACAAATGGGGAGGATCTCGTGCTGTAGTACCTCCCATTCACCACAACTACTCTGTGGCGCCATCTACTATGGAGCCTCCTTCACAGGGATATTTATGAGCTTTTTCCAGAGGGTAAGGACAAGGTCCTCTCCAGTGTTATTTCACAATGGCCATACAAAGAAAAAAAATCCTAGTGATTGTAAAGCCTGCACGCCAGCACTAACATGGACGGCACGCTCTTGAGCTGAGATATGCATGATTTGCAGGGGCCAGCGTGTTATTTGGAATCAGCCCTTGTTTGTTTATTTCAATTACATGCATTATATGTGGGCCGAACCACTCAAGCCTGTGATCACATCTAGATGCAGATGCTTTTTCTACCCCCCCCCCTCTCTGATTAGAGTGGAGTGGTCCAGGAGTAGTTCCCTCACATGCACTTGGAGCCTCTGTGGGATCAGCCTGGATAACACACGACACCAGGGGCTGTTCTCTTACTCTACCCAGGATGGGAGTCATCATATTGGGCATGGTTTATGAGGAGGTTTTGGGGGTCAGGGGTTTGGAGGTATGGGGAAGCCATCATGTAGAATTAGTGTTAGTCCTCTTTACTGTGACCCTAGGATGAGTTCCCCAGGCACTCAAATGTACCATTTATCATAGTACTGACACCCTTAAGGGCCATCCTATTGAAGATGTGAACAGAAAACATAGTAGCGGTGTAATTTCTGTGAATATGTATTTGAAACAACAATTACGTGCGTGTCTGTTTGTTGATAATGGCCTGAAATGGATCGCAGGTAAAAAGAGGTAATCATGTAGCCGACAAGGCTGTGTAATCTCTCTTTGTCAATACGACTGGAAAGAAAACATCTTTCAACAAAAAAAGAGCACCTTTGTATGACACAATTAGTATTGCAAGTCCCTACCCTAGACAAACCGCTGTAAACACCGATTTAATGTACTTAATGAGTTGTTGAGCCATGGCTTTGAATGGGCCCACTCAGTCACTGTCTTGTCCACTGAGTGCTTCAGTCACATTCAAATTGCCCCCTGAGTCCAGCAACATTGATGAAGGAGCCTCGGTGCACGGCATGGGGAAGGTAGTTGAGTCACTGTCAATCTTTGTCCCCTGTATTTGCATTGGCCTCAGCGCCCAATCAATGCTGGACCAAAGTGAGCTTTCTACCCCTGTTAGAAACTGCCCTCCATCATTCACAGTAGCCACCGATTATTCCTTGTTTAAACTGTTTGTGTGTGTGTGTGTGTGTGTGTGTGTTCCTGCAGACTCTGTTTGCGTTATCGCGATGTTTGAGGGAAGTCATTACAGCAGTGTTTCCACTGCAGGAACCAGGTCTAAATTGAGTCCCAGGAAACAAAAAGCAAGAACCAATAAGTCCCCGCTCTAGTGGTACCTCGTTACAAAACACAGGAACTTTGGGGGTGGGGCTGGCATTGTTGAACCTTTCTGATTGGTCAAGTACTTGCTGCAGCATACATGTATTTCAAAATATATTTCAGCCGCTATTTGTTTTATTCTGCAGCCACAATCACACATCAACATGGAGAACAAAAGAACACACAATAGATGGGCCAACGGTTAAGTCCAGTCCTCCTTCAGCCTTTCTGCTGAGAATGAAATCTAGCGGCAATTAGAATTGGAAACCCTCAATGACTAAGAGTATTCTAAAGTCTTTGGAATGTTAAGCGAGCTGAACATTTTTAACACCAAAGTGTCGGAGAAACGTAATTTTTTTTAGCAAGAATATGACAAAAATAAGGATCACAGAAGTGGCTCCGGCCATTGGGCCAGTAAGAGGTTTGAAGTACGGTGTATACGTCAGGGTGCTAATTTTGATAATACTCTGGGGAACGTTCTTGTGATGGAAACGTGGCTAACAATGGGCTGAAGGAACCTTCTAGTTCCTTGAAATGTAGTTATGGGGAATACAAGTTCCATGAAACGGCTTTGTGTGATCAGGCTCTTTTGTCACATGTCCCCAGGCTCTGGACCCTGTTCTTTCACCACGAGACATTGCTTTCAAACTGAATTCTCCCTTCCTTGAAAAAATATGTGGTGGTCCAAAAACTGGATGGGTGAAAGACAGCTCCTCCAAACAGCACACGTCAATCCAGTCATGTGACATTAGTGATTTCCTGAGAAAGAACATGAATTCAGAAAGAAGGACACTCTTTTTGAGTTGGTCAACTGTAGCAATATTTTTTTAACAGATTTTAGAAACAGACGCTATGTTTGGGAACTGACCCTAAAGCAGAAATATCTGTTCTTTTTCTGGAAGTAGCTGCTTATAGGTTGTGAGGTCAGCTGAAGCCTGAATACAAATCCCAAAAGCAAATATTATTCATGGCTATCTGCTGGACTGTATATTAAAGAAAGGAACAGTCTTATGCAGTCACACCCATTTTTTATTCATCATGCATTTTTAGACCCTTGAATACAATTATTTTTCGCTCCATCCACCCACAAAAGCCCACGTGCGTGCATTTAGCATCGAGGAGCTTTACCAACTAGTTCTGGTTAATGATTTACTGCAAAGCTGCTTATAAATTGAGGACGAAAATGTTTTGCAGACCTGGCAGCTTTCAAGTCCTGCTCCCATTTGTCACCCGGCATTCCCTTTTGTGTACTGCACAGGAATTAATTAGCCCACACGGTGGGAAAAGTTTATGGCTATAATTTATGGGAGATGGACAGTGGCCATCTTGGACAGTTTTTTTTCTTTCTTTTTCCTCAGGAAAAGACACTATACATATATATATATATAGTATTCATATATATAACATGACTGTCCAATGAGTGATAAGGTATGCTGTTGTATCTGAGGAGATGGTGATGAGCTGTAACTCATGGGCATTCCTGTTTTCCTCCACTCTCACTCTGGGATAGGTTCATTTTCATGTTTTTGTGTATTGGTTCCCGTACTGTACACAAAGCACCTAAAGACTGAAGCTTGACTGAAGCACAATAAGCTTGTTGCTTGTCTGATTGTTTACACTGTTGTCATTGACCTATTGGCAGTCTTGAGTACTTGGAAAGCCCCAACTGAAATGTCTGCCTGCAGACAAAGCAAATTAGGATTAATTACTCATGCAGAGTACTGTGGTTTACTGGCATTGAATATTTGTCAGGTTGGGTTTTGGGTGTGTGCGTGTGCATGAAAGTGATAGACAGGGGAAGTAGATTCTACAGCTTCTACAAGGACAAATTAGATGTCACGCAGCACACACTCACCAGCTTTTGAATACACACACACACACAAACCCATGCACCCACTCACACACATACACACTCTCCTCATCTGACCCAGCAGAAAGGGTTCACCTTAACCTTGAGGCCGTCATCCATCCCTGGTGAATTAGCATGTGGATGCGCCCAAGTGGGTCGACGGTGCCTCTCCCTGCTCATTGGTGTTCCGTGAGCCATAGTGGGAGGTGTTTGGGATCAATGGTGGATAATTGGGTCTCCACGCGACATAATCTCACATTAGCAGAGCCAGCTGTGTAGCGAGCTTGAACCGCCACCATATTTATGGCGGGATTGTGTGTGTGTGTCCACTGTTCAGGTAAAGGACATAAACACACATGCACTTCTCATTTACATTCACATTGTGTGTGTGTGTGTATGGGAAAGCAAACGGGACAGTTGGTACTAACACACACATTGATCTCACCTGGAGAAGTTCACAAATTTAGCCAGAAGGATGTTTCATGATTCTCCATTCCTTAGCCAGGCAACCTCTATTTCCCAATCGGCCACCCCTACCCCCGAACATACATACACACACACACACACACATACCCCTCACACCAACACTCACAACGCTTTTGTAATCAATGCCCAGAGAAATGGGATTTCTCCGGCCGCGGCCGCTGGCAATTAATACATTTGTGTCCTTTTTTAACACTAGTGAGCCGAGCTTGAAATTACCAGTGACTGGCTTTTGTCTCATTTGCATATTTATTGCAGCTGTGGGGGGGGGGGGGGCCGCTAGATGGTGGCGGGGGGGGTGAGGGGGGGTAGGCGACTGGGGCGAGTGATTGATGTGAAGCTCGCCTCCTGCATTCCAAACAGCCCATTATTACAGAACGCGAGCGAGAGAGAGAGAGAGAGAGAGAGACATAGAAAGACAGAGAGACAAAGGGGGAGGGATGGGGAGTAAAGGAGGGGGGGCGTGCGGCCTTGCGTACAGTTGATTAAAGTTGAAGACAGTGGGATCGGCCTGCATGCCGGAGGTTTTTGTTTCCTCTTCTCTCTCCCTCCCTTCCACCCTCTCCCCCTTCCTTCATCCCTTCCTTCTTTCTCCTCTCTCATTCTCTGTCCATATTTTGTTAAGATGGACCAGACAGGAGAATTAAAGGGCTGTATTAATGGATGTTGACAAGGAGTGAACCAACAAAAAGCCAAAGCGGTGGATTTGCTTGAAAAGATTCAATCAGACATGTTTTGCTGGGATTAATTGCGAGATGAGGGGCGGAGGAGAGAGATGCGAAGGGGTGCAGGGACGGAGGGATGCGTCGCTGTAGAGGTGTGAATGAGTGTGATTGTTTCGGGGGTCACCCCCAGTGCTTCCCTCTGTCAATTTGAGCGATAGTTTGTAAATGTCCTTTGAATGATGCTAAATAGCAAGGCCCCCCCATGCCCCGTCCTTGCCCTCCCCCTCCCCTCAAATTATGAGTATTATTTCTAGTAAGGGTGCTGGGGGGGAGTGGTGGCAGGCAGGCAATAGGACAAGTCTACACTGGTTTGATTGGATGTGATCCCCCCCCCCCTCTCTCCCTCCTTTGCACCCCCTGTCCCTCCTGGCACATTCAGGATGGGAATAGACACCGATGACACGTGTGTGTGTGTGTCATATATGGCTCATGCATCTCAGAGTTCTGACCCTCCTTGGTACCCCCTCCCCCCCCCACACACACACACACACCTATTCACCAACCCTCCCCAGCCGTACACACTGTATTTCAAATATGATTGGGACGACCATTTGGAAGGCAGTTTGAGGTGGTTAATGCCAACAGGATTGGGTAGGAGGGTGAGAGCGGCTGTGTGACTATAAGTGGAGAGGGGGGTGGAGGGGGGGTTCTCTGATGTCATCCTCGACATCGACTCCTCCCTTGTACACGACGACTCCACCTCCACTCTCTTCCTCCCTTCGATCCAAACTTCAACTTCCCCTCACACAGAAAGTAATACGCAAAGTCGGCTTTCGCTGCAGAATTGGGTTGGAGGTGAATGGAGGGGAGGGAGTGCATATGCAGCAAATTGGCAGCTCCAGTCAAATTATGCTGGCATTAGGGGAGGTCGGTGTGGCATAATCCGCCCGCCAAAGCCTGCCCCTCCCCCCTGCCCCTTGCCTCCACCCCCCACCCCTTGCCTCCCCCCCCATCTTACATCGTGTAACTTTTTGTCAACGCAAACGGCACATTTCATGCTTTGCCATTAATCTGTCGGATTACAGGACGATGGCAGTCTGGGAGATGAAGGGAGGGAGGGAAGGAAGGAAAGAAATAAGGAAGGACGGGGTTGAGATTTTATGAATATTTTTCGCTCTAACTTGGCTTAGCTGTCGTGGGCTGCAGGGAGGGGGAGGAAGAGGAAGGTTTTGGTGTCTAAGTGCAGGCTAAGACCTGTGTTTGTGCTATCCTAAACTAGTGCTGTACCTTCTATCTCTTTGAATAAAGCCCTGTGGTCAGAGGGAGCGAGGGTCCTGAAGGTCTTACTCTGCTGGGGAGGGAAGGGGGGGTCACATCTCTCTCTCTCTCTCTCTCTCTCATTCCATCCGTATCTCCATCTCTCTCTGTTGGGGGCCTTTAGGTGGTTCAGTTCAGACATGAGGGTTCTCCCTCCCTCCGTCCCTCTCTCTCTCTCTCTCTCTCTCTCTCTCTCTCTCTCTCTCTCTCTCTCTCTCCTCTCTCTCTCTCTCTCTCTCTCTCTCTCTCTGTCTAGGGGGATTGGGGGGACTATCACAGGGGGACATTGGTCTCCCTCCATGGGGAGTTGAGAGGCTGTCACACCAGGGGACCAGGCTCCATCTCAGGGGCTTGGAGAGGCTTTCACAGAGGGGGGGGGGGGGCTGGTCCCTCTCTCCCTCAATGGGATGAGATGGGCGGCTGTGAGACGCTGTCATGCTGGGAGACCAGTCTCGCTCCCCCCAGGGCCTGGAGAGGCTGGTATGAAGGAGAGCAGCTTGTCTTGGAACGCAGGTCCTTTGGAGGAGTCTGCACAGGAGAAACATGAGAGAACAGTTGTGTGTGCGTGCGTCTCTCTCTCTCTCTCTCTCTCTCTCTCTCTCTCTCTCTGTCACTCACTCACTCTCTCTCTCTCTCTCTCTCTCTCTCTCTCTCTCTCTCTCTCTCTCTCTCTGTCTCTCACACCCACACACATACAGGCTCACACCTAGGGAGGGACTTGTCTTTTTCCCGTGAGCTTATTTTATTTTTTTGCTGGTGCCTCTTGAGGGGAGCTGTCACACAGGGGGAGCGGCGTCTCTCTCCCCGTGAGGCTGACGTCTCTTCATATCCCCACGTCCCCGACGCTGCCACCCTCGCAGCCTCGCTGTCTCTCGCTCTCATGGATAAATTGAATTTCTCTGAGAGGGCTGTTTGTAAAACAAGACAAATAATGAATTATTGTCTCCCCCGACTCCCCCCCCCCCCCCCCCTGTTCCTGTCCTCTCTGCATCTCTCACGTCTCTGCTTTCTTGCCAATCTGTGTTCGTCTGATATTCTTTTTTCCCCCGTTGCCTCGATGATTCTCTCTCCTTCGGTCTCAATCTCCCCTGTTGCTCTTTCTCTCCTGGTTTCTTACTATGTGCTTGGGGGTGTAGGTGTGTGGGTGGGTGAGTCTGCGCAACGCTGTGGGCAGGGCTGTGTGTCTGTTCTTTGGTGGTTCTGTACTTCTGCTGGCTGTTGTGTCCATAGAGTAACTGTATATCTTCTCTGTCTAGCAGGTTCCTAAAGCCTGTATGTAGATGTACTCAACAGTGTGTGAACTAAAATCCTTTTTTTTCTTTCAACTATGGTTTGGATCATGTTTGACAAAGGCCCTGCTACTTTCTATGAAATAAAAATGTCCTTTTTTTGCAAACTCTGTGCAAGTTAAACCATGGGTTTTCAATCTATCACACACAACTGATTCTGCTGAAATTGTACTGTCCTTGGCCTTTCATCTTCACGTTACGGCGCTAATAGCTATGTATACACACTCACTGTACCGACAGAGACCGATCGATGCCTCTTTCATTTGAACACAATCATCAAAATCGTGCTCCCATATTTTGCTCAACTTTGTTGCTGTGGCCAACCACTGCTAAGCCCAACTGCTTTCACAACTTGGTCTTCTAGGAGTTCCAGGCTGGCTGTGATTGGTGCCCACGTGAGCCCAGCGACTCTCCCCCGAAGCCCCTTCGCCCTTCACACAGATATCAACACGGAGGGGAAAGTAGCACTGAGGGGAGGCTGCTAGTTGGATTTGCAT
Organism: Osmerus mordax; assembly: GCF_038355195.1. Classification (NCBI taxonomy): domain Eukaryota; kingdom Metazoa; phylum Chordata; class Actinopteri; order Osmeriformes; family Osmeridae; genus Osmerus; species Osmerus mordax. Next base: position 38,864 of record NW_027120373.1, on the reverse strand, counting down.
GGAACAAGTCTTGACGACTTAAATCCCCTTTGATCTTCTGTTTCCTGGAGAGGGGATTGTCTGCCGCGTCCTGTGGTAGCACACTTTCGTATGAGTCAGTGCTCCCCGCATCACCCCCGCTCCCCCCACCTCCCAACATCCGTGAAGGAAGTCTTGATTTGCCTTTTTTACGTCTTCTATTTATCTTTCTCTCTCTCTCGTGGCCGTCCTTCTTCTATCTCTCTCTCTCTCTCTCGCTCTCTCTCTCTTCCCCAACACAGCCTCTCACTCTTCTTTTTTTTCTCTTTATCTGTCCTTTCTCTCTATCTTCCCTCACCCTTCTTCCTCCCTTCATCTCCCTTTTCTCCCCTACCCCATCTCACCTGACGCCTCATCCTCTGTTTTCTCTCACCCTCTCGCCTCATCACCCTCTCTTCATCTCTCTGTCCCTCTCTTCCCTGTTTTCCCTTTGACTTCTCCAGCCTCTAATTCCCTTTCTTCAAGGACAAGCATCTCGCAGCATATCATCAGACTAAGACTTTGAGTCTCATCTTCCCTCCCTGGGTTTTACTCCTCAGAGTCCCTCTCCAGATCCCCTTTAATGTTGTAAGACCAACCCGGAGCTGTCAGTAAATATTAACGTCCAAGGGAGAGACAGAGACTCTGGTCCCTGTGTCTGTTCTCATCTGCTCACCCTGCACGGGTCTGGGGGGGGGGGGGGGCATGGGAGGTGGGGGTGGGCATGGGAGGTGGGGGTGGGCAGCTTTGAATCAAGATTACTGCAGTATTGGTGACCTCTGAATAACAAAGCCTGTCTGGTGATGGTGGTGTTGCGGTTTGTTTTCAAACCCTGACCCGAAGAAGCATTAGGGTATTGGGGTGCTGAAAACAGGAAAGACGGTGACACAGATGAAGGAATCGACAGATATAGCTTTAGAACAGTCTGTGTGGTTTCCGTGTGAGCACTGTAACTTCCCATCTTGCTTGCTCGCTTGGTTGTATGTGTACCGGCCACAGTCGCAGTCCTCAGCTCTCCTCCAAGCCCAGCCTCAGCAATATCACTGAACTGTATTAGCAAGCTCTGTCCCTGTCCCTGACTCCCAGCTCCTACCCTGAGCCCAGATTCATTACAGCCCAGTCGCAGGGGTATTAAGATACGACCGCATTAACAAAGTTGTCCCGGTATCTTAATTGAATCTACCCCCCGCCAGAGCACAATCTGGATTATGTTTACCTGAAATATAAGCGGCTCGGGCTGGCGGTACATGGCCCGGCTGATAAAACACAGGGTTATTCCCCATGCCCAGTCCTAATCCCCGCTGTAATTTGTTCCCCCCGATGGATGTGGCCCTGCGATGGAAGCCTCTGATTGGGATTCCAGGGAACTGTGGGAAGGCTTTTGCAGGTATAACTTATACTGTATAAAAGAAAGTGGAGGTGTGGGTATGTGTGGGTGGAGGGTGAGTAGGAGGGAGGTGTTTGTGTGTTGGGGGGTGGAGTGTTGGTGGTGTGGAGGTGTGGATTGAGTGTGTCTATCATCAGGGTGTTCTGCCAGTCAATGATAATGTGGTCCTTAGCGAGACAAGCTCAGATCTAAATCGGTTGTGAAATCAGTCTTCAGATCGAGACACACATTTCCCTTCCTGTCCTTGTCTTCCGCCGTTCCGCCAATTATGCAATGTTAATGGCGTTCACCGTAGTGACCATTTGTTTGAAAACACAATCTCATCCACTGCCATTATTATTTCAGTTAGATTCCACTGGTAAAAGCCAAATACCCTCATTAGAAGGAGGGCTATTGAAGGGCAGAATAACCTGTGGTAGGACATAGTTTAGCCGAGGCTCCTTGTTCAAGGGCAAAGCCCACCAATGCCCTGCCCACCCCTAAACCCCCCAGCACACAAACACATGCATACACATCGCAGACCCAGACCTCTGCTCCTGGCCCCAGTCAGTCCCGGGGTGGACAGGTCCATGGTGGGGGGGGGGGCAAACACTGGAAGTTGGGGGGTCCAACATGAGGGATTGCTATGTGTGGCGGACTACGCAAGGGGTGGTTGGGGGGGTGGGATTTGTGACAAAGGGCCCCTTTGTCCTTCATCGGACCCTGAAATCCCCCCCCCTCCCCCAAGCACACCCATTGCCCAACCCCCCCTCTCTCTAGTCATCGGACAGGTGAAGGGGAGGGCAGTGTTGGGGCCTCCCTTAATGTTGGCGCTGATGCAACGCTTTTGTTCTTTAGCATGCTTGGCACACACACATCCACGCGCCATGGCAGTTGATGCTCATAAGGAAGGAGGGGGTTGTGGGGGATGGTGTTCATTTTTTCCTTTGCTTTGCATCCTTGGGAAGGTTTCAGTCAGCAAGTCATCTACACGCGTGTCATAAATCACGCCTTGGTGCTGGAGGGCCAACCCTGACGCGTGTTCCTACAGTACACACTTCCCTCCACTCACTTTAATCCCATACATATCACCATATACACACAATCCACTATTTAAGCCCAGATTCACACTCATTTAAATTGAAATGTCTATACACAATCTATATTAAATCTATGTATGGCCATCTCCATAGCATCTTGTATTAGTTTGCATTATCCCACACATCTTAATTGCCTCAGGGACGGTTCAAGCCGTCTTATGCTATACTACATACTGTATATACAGACCCATTGTTAATTGACTGACCCGGATAAGTAAAGGTTACCAATGCAAAACCTATCCTCGAAAGAGTAAAGCCTTATCCTTCACACCTCAGAATCAATCCACTAAGACACAAATGCAAACCAACCCCAAACATCCAGACAGGCTAAACACAAACACCTCACCATCTGTAACAGACTAATAGCTAAAACACTATGCAGGGGGGAGGTGAGGGGTGGGGGGGCTACGTTGACAGCTTTCTTAGCAAAGCCCCCCTAGGCTATGAAACAGGTGCTGCAGAGGGGGCCACACACACACACACACACACTTATCTTAAGTAGGATGGCTTAAGATATAAACCACTGTATAATTATTCGCTTCCTCTCCTTCTCCTCCGCCCGTCTTCTTCCCTCCCCCTGTCTAGCCATAGCGAACAGCCGCCGGAGAGCCCAGCACAGTCAGTATGTACTCAGTGGGACGCTGCCGCCTGTACACCTTCGCAGAAGACACAGTCATTTCTCTCTCTGTCTCTGTCTCTCTCTCTCTCTCCCCCCCCCCCCCCCCTTGTATTTTCTTCCTTTTCCCCACCACTCTTCTCATCCAGGAACAGATACAAGGAGTGCATCGGGGGCGCTCGGCAAGGGGGGTGGGGGGTTAATTGGGGTAGTAGTGGGGGTTAATTTAAATTAAAATTTCAACTAATGGAGGTCAGGGAAGCGTCTGCAAATACCTGATTAAAACAAATGGTCCTGCCCGTCAAAACTTCATCTTGGTCAACCCCCCAGCGGAGTGTCCTGGAGCGAAGGGAACGCCAGGGAGAGGGGAGAGGGGAGAAGAGAGAGGGAGGAAGAGGGGACGGGCAATAATGGGGGACACTTGTTAGCGTGGCGAGGGGAAGGGGAAGGTGGGGGGGGTCAAAGAGTAGGGGGGGTGGGGGGTGCAGGCAAGTGGGGGAAAGAGAAAGAGGGGAGTGGGGGAAAGAGGGGGGTGGGAGGGGGGGATGAGGGGGGGAGAGGAGGATAGAGGGGATGTTATCCACACAGTACTCAGTCTCGCTGTGCCACCCTGCTGCCACCCTGCTCCTCCAGGCGTGCCACCACGGCTCTGCAACATCTGGCGCGGCCCTCCGGGAGGGAGCCCAGGGCCCGGCGCCCCGCAGACGCTAAATATGGCGCAGGGTTACGCCGGCGTGTCCCTAATCACTTAGCCGCTGTCTGGCAAGCAGCAGCAGCCTCCGACGATGCCACCGCCGCGGCCTCGTACATCACCGCTAGACATCTGCCGGCCTGCCAGGCATGGCTCCGTTCCTGCTCCCTCCCTCCCTCTCCCTCACTCGCTCATCCTCTCCCTCTCTATCGCTCTCCATCGGTGTCTCTCTCTGTGTCCCTCTACCAGCCTTCTCTCAGGCTCTCTTTCTCCGTCTCTCTTTCTTTCTCTGCCCTGGGTTTCCTCCCGCCGTTCTGTCCTCCCTGCTCAGTGCTGCTTTTCCTGGGTTTGTCCGCCACCATTCCTCCTCCCCGCTTAACTACCCTCCCTCCATTCTGCTTTGGCATATGCACACCTCTCCTTCCTTTCCCTCATCCACCTCTCCGTTTTTCTTCTGCTTCTTTTCCTCAGTCTGCTGCCTCGTTCTCCGATCTATCTCTCTGCTCTTCTTCTCATCTCTCCCCCCCCCCACCGTCCCTTTTCATCAGTGTATCCTCTGAGAGAGGGAATTGGAGTGTTCGGTACACCAGAAATGGTTTTATGTCAGGCTCTGTGAGGTACTGAACCCAAAGTGCAGCTGTGGACTGGTCGTTGTTTACAAATCTGAAAGGAACCGAAGTGACGGTTCAGTGATGGCCCCTTCAATCCAGATGCCATCAACCGTCCATCTTAAACATTACACATGGTCAAGCCCTTGTGCTCTAATGCATTATGTGAGAGTGGGCACAATATTGACATGCGACAGTATGTAAGCACTGATCCATATATCAAGTGTCAGGGTGTGGAAGTGGACGTGTGCCTGACAGCCCACGTGTCGCCGCATGCTCCCTGTAATGTACATGAGCTTCTCAGTGGGAAGCAGCAGCTTACTGGCGCTTGGCCTCAGGCGTTCCTGTTTACCCAACACTCACACCTCCTCATCACGGCTTTCGCATCCTTGCAGACGTGTGTGTGTTTCTGACTGTGTGTGTGCATATACTGTAAGTGTTTGCAAGAGTCGATGCATGTGTGTGTGTTTGCGTGCCTGTGTCTGTTTTTGCCTGTGTGTGTGTGTGTGCGTGCAGTGGTAGGATTTGGGGGAAGGCTTGTAGTTAGCTGCCAAGAGTGACTGTGATGAAGTAGCCGTGATAAACTGACAGATTGGCTGCCAGGGCTATTTTAGAAGGAGCGGGAGGGGGGGGAGGAGGGGGGTGTTGTCGGACAAACATGGCAGTGGGAAAAGGTGCGCTGTGTTCTGGTGATAATAAACTTGTCGTTCTTCGACGGGCACATTTAGGGGAGGGGGGGTAGAGAAGGCGGGGGAGAGAGAGAGATGTGAGAGAGAACAGGAACGAAACCTACAAAGGTAAGGAGAAAGATAGGGAGTGTTAAAACGGATAATAAGAAAAGAATAGGGGGAGAGAAAGAGGGAAAGAAGGGGACAAGGGAGGGGGAGGGGGAGGGGGAGGGGGAGGGGGAGGGGGAGGGGGAGAGGGAGAGGGAGAGGGATAGGGAGAGGGAGAGGGAGAGGGAGAGGGAGAGGGGGGAGGGGGAGGGGTGTGTGGAAGAGCCCTCATTTGCCAGAGATGCCATTGAGAGGGACTGGAAGACCCGCGCCAAGACTGATGTTATTCCAGATCGCTGGCCCACCAACCATTAGCCAGTGTCATAGCTGTACAGTTGATATGAGGAGTAGGCTCGCACTACCACACACCCCCACAGGAGAGAGAGAGGGAAAGAGAGAAAGAAAGAGATGGGGGAGAGGGAGAGGCAGACTGGGCGGAGAGAGAAAGAAAACTATGAGGAAGTGAGCTGCTTTGCAAAATACAATGTTCTCCACATACCGTAGCATAATGGTGATTCTATTTGTAATTCAGCATTTTATACTTTACCTTTTTGAATCCCAATTGAGGCACGCAAACCAATTAAATCACTAAATTAAGTGGTTTTATGAGCTTCTCATTCTTCCTGTTTTTGCTGATATGCACCACCAGGACAACATACCAACACCCACACCTGGCACTCCAAGCATGCCATGCATCCCCCCCAGCCTGGCCCGCCCTCAGCCCTCAACCCTGGGCACCATCCTGAGTCTCTCCTGCCTCCACCCCTTCAGCCCCCTTCACCAGATTCCAAGCCCAGAGAGTGGTGGAGCTAATCCTGGCCTAGATTGCTCCTGTGCATCCACGCACACTTCACACATCCACACGGACAGAATGGAGATGATGAGCCTCAAATCTGCTCTCTGTGGAGAAAGGATTTCATGCTGTGTGTGTGTGTGTGTGCACGCGTGCGTGGATTTGTGTTTGTGTGCATGCATGTGTGTAGGTGTCATAGTGTTTGCACATGCTAGTAAAATGTTCATGGATTGGTGTATGTGCGACAACTACAATACGTGTGTGTGCATCTGTGTGTTTGGTAGGGGGGGTAGCTAGGAGCATGTGTTAACAAGCCTATCTGCCTATCGGAGTGTTAATCTCCGAGATGCCAGCTGATAGGGTGGGTAAGAGGGGGCAACACGGTCTCCATGCCTACCTGCTCGCTGGTGCCAGTCTGCCTTTGCCCCTCTGTGTCTCCATGCGGTGGCACAGGTGGCGCTGGCTGTGTGTGTGTGTGTGTGTGCCAGTGCGCTGACATCTCTGCTCTTACTGAGACTGAGACTGTGTGTGGTTCTGTGTGTGTGTGTGTGTGGTTCTGTGTGTGTGTGTGTGTGTTGTCACCCTCAACTCCTCATGGTGAGGCACAGATAATCTCTCTCCATCCTGGCAGGTGGCTATGTGTGTGTGTGTGTGTGTGTCTGTCCTCACAGGTGGTGATCTGTCCATTGGATGGCCATGTCTGATTGGCTGCGACTGAAGTAGAGAGAAGCTCAAGGTGTGTATGAGAAAGTGATGTTTGTGTGAGAGAGTGGGATTCTATGCATGCTGTGTGTGTTTATGTCAGTGAAAGTCTATGTGTTTGTGAGTCCATGTGCAACGTGCATGTGTGTGTATTAATGCGCTCATTAGCGAATTTGTACGTTGTGTGGATGTATGGGTGACATTAGTGTGCGTGTGTGTGTGTGTGTGTGTTTGTGTGTGTGTGTGTGTGTGTGTGTGCGCTAGCTGCTCTGTGTCAGGTGGCTCCCATTCACATACACTCTCACACACTCTCACACACAAACACACACACACACACACACCAGTGTGCCGTGTTCAGTGCAGCCCAGCCTGGCCATCTGCCACTGTGGGCCCCAGACTGAGAGGGGGGGCCCCATGCAGGGAGGGGGGCCCCATGCAGGGAGGGGGGCTGTGAACAGGCGGGAGGGGGGCCTTGGACCCCCTGGCAGTCTGGTGGCTCTCAACACACAGTTGGTGTTAACCCCTGCTGGGCCGTATGTGGAACAGTGTCTAGATTCCGGTAACATGCATGACAACAAACACTGGAATACAAACGCTGCTTCACCGTTCCACATGCACAAGCACAGGCGTGAAGGCCGACCGGGTGAGTAGGCACTCCTTTAGAGTTACTCTACTACACACCATCTCACCGGATGGAATGAAAGTATTGATAAGAATTAACTTTCACAAGCAGCTAAAAACCATTCCGTGGAAATATTTTTATGTTAAAGTACTGTGGCTGAACAAGCAGGACACGCATACACAATCAACACCTAAATGTCACTTGCATGGTCAGTTCATTAATTCCTGGACTTCAATTCCCACAAACTGTGTGTGTGCGAGTGAATAAATATTCACGTTAGTCCATTTTAAAGGCAAAAGTGGCCAAGGAGAAACTCCTTCGCAAAGTTGCTTTCCCCATAAGCAAGAGCTGCTCTTTGAATGTCCCTTATTGAAAGGTCACAGTCAACGTTCATGCTCTTTTTGTTAATTGATTCTTTAAATGCAGCTTGTGCGAGACACCTTTGTATGTATGTGTGTGTGTGTGTATGTGTGTGTGTGTGTGAGTGTTTGTGTGTCCGCAGGGCTGCATGTATGTTTGTCCATGTCATTCTCACCACTACAAACACCTTTCACTCTACTGTTCCAATGTCGCAGCACTGAAACCTCTCTCTTTCTTGCTCTCTCTCCCTCTTTCTCTCTCCCTCTCTCTTTCTTGCTCTCTCTCCCTCTCTCTCTCTCTCTCTCTCTCTCTCTCTCCCTCTCCCTCTCCGTCTCTCTCCCTCTCTCCCTCTCTCTCCCTCTCTCTCCCTCTCTCCCTCTCTCTTTCTTGCTCTCTCTCTCCCTCTCCCTCTCCCTCTCCCTCTCCCTCTCCCTCTCCCTCTCCCTCTCCCTCTCCCTCTCTCTCTCTCTCTCTCTCTCCAATAACTCCCAATGATCTACCGAGCAGTTTTGAGGGAATGCTCCCTTTCCATTTGTAGTACTGCAAACAGCTTCTGTCCCCATCTGCTTGCAGCCTACCAAATGTTTGTGGATGGTAATGGCAATTCATTTAGCTTTTTACTGCGTCTCTGAGTATGAGGGAAGCATCTGGAACATTCAGTCACACCAATAAAACTGGAGGTAGACAATCCGGGCCTCAAATATTGCCATAAAGCTGTTTACTCTTAACAGGCATACAGCTAGCGGTGGAATTCCATACAGCCAAATTGAGAGGAGTTAGCAGTGAAACAACTGTCTGTGGCCGTCTGTCAAGCATTTATGATTCACTTTTTTGGGACAATCTTTTATGAAAATATGGCCATTTGTTCGTCCAGGACAGAAAAGTTGGACTGTTGGCAGGGAGGACGGCATTGTACTTTTCAGTCCTTCTTTCAATTCTCAACTCATCTCATCTCTTTCTCCCTCTCTCCCTCTCTTGCTCTCTCTTTCCTACTGGGTTACTTTCTCATCCCTGCTCTTGATCTCCCTTTATCCACTCTAAAGCTTCCTTTCTTCGTCTTTACTCACACTCTCCACCTTGGTTTTCGTCCTATGGTGGAGTGTGTGTGGTGAGTTCCATCAGACCTATTGACCAAGGCTCTCTTTTGAATGATGACGCATGCCTCCCGCTAGATTAATAACCTTCATCAAATGCTCCCTGCCTCTGCTCACACACACACACACACACACATGCGCGCAGTGGTATTGACCCGTTCTTCAACCCTCCCCTTGCCCCCGCCCCCGCCCCCTTGCCCCCGCCCCCCCTCCATCTCCTCTTATCAGATCACCATTTGTCACTGTGTCGCGCAAACTGCCACGCTCCCCTCACATTGCACCTCCTGATCTGGTGCAACCCCACTATATATACACACACACACACACGCACATTGTGACTGTAATTACTGTCCTTTAGATGGGCTCACTCCAGACACACGCACAATACATTCTCTGGCACGTGCACACATATGCACACGCGCACACATACACCTGAGCCCACCATCCACTTCTCTCCTTATCCCACATCCACCTGACCCACAACCTCTCTCCCTCTACAACGGCTGATTACTATCAAGTGACACTCTGGGGGGGGGGGGGGGGGGGGGGGGGGGGGGCTGGGGGAGTACTCTGTCTGCATCAATCAGATGTGTGCTGCCTCACATCCTGCATTAGTGTGCATGTATGTGTGTGTGTGTGTGTATTTTTATTCCAGAGTAAATGATCAATTGAATGTTTAACAGGCCCAATATACAGCCCAGCTCATTGTCTATCTTTTTGTTTCCATTATTTTTCAAATGGTAAACTTTTGATTGCAAACTTTGATCACTGCAACATAGAAAATGAGAAAAAAAAATCTTTAGAATTGACAGAACAGAAGTAATTAATTAGAACAAAAATATGACAACCCCCATATTGCTCCTCCAATATCTCTAGTCTTCAATTCACCAGTACACAGTGTATGTAAACCTCCATTAGTCTCTGTGATTGTGCTCTTGGAGTCTCTTGCTACAACAAGCCCTATTACGCCCTCTTTGCTTTGATATCCCTCCCCAGCACGACGGCAGTTCGTCTGGCTCTATCTTTCTCTGAAGCGGTTTCACTATCTTCCCCCCTGCAACAGTATCCGTCCTTCGAGACAGCCAATAGACTCCACGGGGGAAGTCTCCTCAACAAATATGATCTATTGCATACAAATGAAGCCTGTAATATATTCATAAATCATGCCGGCGGATAGCAGCAAGAGCCCCCGTTTTTTAATTGTCTTTGATTAACAGTGACATGTGCTGGAGATAGGCTTGGCTTTTTGAGGTCTCCCTTTGTCTTGAATGGCACAGTGAGAGAGAGAGAGGGTTTCCAGGGAAATCTAAGTATGAGGTATGTTGGTGTAGGTTCAGGGGTAGAGGCCGTCGTAAATATTGCATGCTGTACGTGAGACGCACTTCCTTTTCTAATACACACAGTGAAAACTGAATACGAGCACAAACACACACAGACACAGACACGTGTGAACGCAAGCACACACACCACTCGGAACATGCGCCCTGACCGCGCACAGAAAAGTGCACAAACACCCAATACGGAGATGCACGCAAAGGCTACAATTGCAACCACACCTCTGAAAACACCTGAAGCTCTCCACAACACTACAAGAGAAGAGTGCACTTAACCATTAACGGTACATATACCAACTCTTATGCACGGCCAGGCACATTCATGTCCCCACTCAGAAATAAGATCACATAACAATACTACGAAAACCCACATCCCGGCTCCACACTCAAACAAATAAGCTGTTGTGCAAACCAACGTCCGGACTCTCAAGTGCACCTTTGTCTGGAGTACCACTCATTACTCTTTCAGCTCCATTCAGAGTGGGAGTGCATTGTGTCTGTGTGTGTGTGTGTGTGTGTCTGTGTGTGTGTGTGTGTGTGTGCGCGTACATTCATAAGTCCATCACATCAAAGCCGATGAAGGCCATGAAGGGGAGCAGATGCAATACGCATCTATTGATTGAGTTGTGTGCGTATGTGTGCATGTTTGTGTGTGTTTGGTCACACGTCTATGCGTTAGTGGCACAACACCATTTCCACTCAAAATATAATGCTGAATAAGATGTAAGTAGAGGTGCATTAAGTACTTATGCAAGTGTAGCTTGGTAAAATGGGATTCTTGTCATTTGTCTAAACCTTCACCCGTAAGCAGACTGCAGTTGTATGTCCTTCAACATTCATACTTCCTCCAGCTTCCTCTAGACTCTAGATAGACTTTCTTCAGTCAAGCCCATAAAAGCTCATAAAATTTGACTTTTCCACATGTTAGCATCTTAAGGGGATTGAAAATTCCTGTCTGTCTCATAACCGGGAACTTCAAAAACGTTATTTATCTTTCAAAGTCCAAAAAACACCAGACGTTCATCACATCGTATCATCGACTTTTTGTTTTGCATACCCAGGATTTTTACGTGAGAGAGATATACTGTGATATTTGTAATCGAACTAGCAAAGTAAAATATCTGTGAATGACTACTGAGTAGTTTGTTTCTACCACTGGCTGTTCAAGTTCAGGATGTCTTATATGCTGAGCTGAGTAAAACATTAAACCTAACCATCCATAGGTTAAGCCCTGATTAAGTGAGAAACCTCCACCTTTATCGTACCGTGATGGCTAAAGGCAATATTTTAGTTGGTGGCTTAGTTTAACTGCCTTGTTAAGACTTTTATAGGAGGGCGGTTCAGTTTATACTGGGTTTCCTCTGGCTGGCCTTGTGATTGTGTGGCTAAAGAAACAGACAGACACACACACACGCACGCACACACACACATGCAGACACAATCCCCGTCATGCCAATCTCAGGAAATGGTGTCACTGAGTAAGGGACAGGCATACATCATCATTAGAAAGCCACTTTCTCTTCCCATCTCTCATTCTCTCTCATCCTCTCTCTCTCTTTCTCTTTCTCTCTCTCTCTATTCCTGTCTCTTTTTCTCGTTGACTCGGTATCTCGCTATCTCTCAAATTGTTATAAAGGACAAACGATGGTCGTCCAGGTAAAAAGACGTCCTCTTTAAAATGTCTGCCCCAGTCACCTCTGGGTCAAAAATAGCGGATGATTTTGAGGTTTGACTTTGGTTCAACCGCTTGGCATGGAAATGTCTAAAGATGGCATATTAGTACAGGTGGCGAAGGTTGGCATCTCAGAGTGTGGGTGATGGATGTGGGCACACAGGCGTGTGGTGACACTTCTAACACCGTGCCCCTCTCGGACTGTAGCCACGGCAACCGGCAAGAACAGGAAGTGAGTTGACCCCAGAGTCATGGTGACAAAATGCTCGACAACGGCCGCAAAGCTCTCAGGGTCATGGGTCAGGGTCATCTGCGTGAGCACAGCTGAGAGGCTCCGTCTAACGGTTTCTTTTTCGTACGGCCAAGTTCCGTTATCATGCTACCTTTGAAGGACAAGTTCAAAAAGTTTTAAATGGAACGTTTCAATTGACTTTGAAGAGATAACCACCCGACACTAAAAAGAAGGGGAAAAACAAAACCCCTCAAGGGTCAGCTGTCTGTCAGACCTTTATATATTTGCATGAAAACGTACATGCTTCTCTGTGTTGGTGTCTGCCGGTGTACATATTCTCCTGATCAGGGTTCAGTATGCCAAACAGCAGCCCATATCTGACTTGAAGGGGGGACCTAACCCTGAGCCTAACCCCAGCCCCAGTCACCCATGCTCTGGACCCAGGGTCTCATCTCCATAGGGATCAATAGACTACAGTAATAATGGTGATGTATGGCTCCCACATCAAAGAAGCCAGTGACCTTTTGGGGAGGGAAGAGCCGTGACCACTGACCTTTGGGTGTGTGTGTTCAGAATAAATGTTTTGCCTGAGGACAATCACCATGCACACACTCACCCACAAATCCACACGTAAACGCACACAAACACATATGTCACACACGGAGCATCCCCACACACGTGCAAATACACACGGTTAGACACATGCACCCATTTTCACACACAAATGCCAACACACACACACACACACAAACACATACATATTCTCCCATTACATTTAGCCGCTAGGCCCTTCAGCTATCACCACCCCTCCCCCAGTGTCCCCACAGCTCTGCCCCAGAGTAGGCCTCTCTCTCTTGGGTCTTTATGGGCTCTGACATGCCCCGATGGCTCCATGAATGTTAATGCCCAACGGAGAGAGCCAGGGGACTGGAGGAGCCTATGGCACACCACACATGCACACACATGAGCACACACACACACACACACACATGCACGCACATATAGGTGCACATTAAAACCACAAATGATGCGTCCACACACACTCATGCAATTACATACGCACGCTCCTTTTTTCTTTATGGAGTGTCTCCCAATAGCATCCCCTACTAACCACATATACTCATCCACAAACATACATAGTCTCTCTCTTACACACACACACACACACACACACACAGTTGTATCACAACCAAAATCTTCCTGATGGGGGTGTGAGATAGCCCTGTCCATGTTCCTTGCCCAGAAAGCACTGCACCTTAGGGCTCTGGACAGATCCACAGTCAGATAGTAGGATGGAAGAGGGAAGAGGAGAGCGGGGAAGAGACTGAGACGGAGGATATCAAGAAGTCTCCCTCCGTCCCTAACCTGGGAATGCAGTCTTCTGGCCACTTCTAGCTCCAACTCTCCTGCTTGTCATCTCGCTTTCTCCAGTCCCCTGTGTTTTGGGAGTGTTTTCATCCCTTCATCCATCTCCTTCGTTTTTCCTTGTTTCATATTCCTCCCCGACTCATCACTTCCTCTGCTGTGTCTTCTCCTCTTCCTTCAGACTGTCACACTACGACAACACGCCAGCCCATCCTTTGGTACACTTCCTCTTCCCCTTTTCGTATTGTATTGTTTTAATTTGAGGATGTCTCAGTAAAGAGCCTCAAAAGTCAATGTTTCCCATTTCTATACCTCCACCCCCCTCCTCTCTGTCTGTCTCCTTCACTTTCCCTCTCTCTGTGTCTCGCTCTTTTTCTCTCACTTTCCCCCACCTCTTTCTGGTTGGGTATTCTAGAGTGTGGGTGGCAAGCCATGGTGCTGCATTGGAATAAGAATACATGCATTATTTGATAATCAGAATTTATTGTAATCCTTGACCCTGGCCCTGCATTTCAAACAGGGATTGAGGATTAGGCTGTTTAGTGTGTGTGTGCGCGTCTGTGTGTGCGTGTGTATGTGTGCCAGTTCTGATGACACAACATCCACTGAAATGTAATAGGAAAGGCTATCCACTGTGCATGTTGGGATGGTAGATGGAGATGATCGTGTGTGTGTGTGTATTTATGTGTAAAATCTTGGGTCACAGCTGACCCTTGATGATGCAGTGTGTGTGTGTGTGAGAGAGAAAAAGAAAGACAGAACAATGGACAGAAAGAAAGAAAGAAATCTTGAGGAAAAAACAGTGACAAACCCCTAGGTACCCATTATGTCCATAGAGCACCCAGTAAAATGAACATGTAGATTCAACCATGCGAAAGACAACCTACCTCTCGCCATAAAACATCCTATTGACGGCTATAACAACTAATCCGAGCCCATTTTTATCAGTCTCTAGACCAATCTAGCTTTCCCCGATATCTTTGACAGCTTTCCATTGAAGTGTGCAGAGAACGAGAAAAAAGACAGGAGAGAGGGAGCTAGGCTTGCTATTACCAACACCACCTCGCTTTGTCACACCAAAAAGTGCAACAACAAACCAATTGAGGGAAAGAAAAATCACGTCTACATGCTTATTGGCAGGCAACGGAAATCTCTGCCACCCCCACCCCCCCACCGCTCCTTTGTGGACTCCCAAACCCACTGACTGGCTTTTAATAAATGACTGAAGTGCTTAACGAGGGCAGTATTCTCGAGAGGCAACCCTTCCTCTTCTTTTTCTGTCTCTAATATTCTTCTCCTTTTTTCATCCTTGGACTTTATGTAAGACATAAAGTCCAAGTTGAGAATGTTCATTAAACTGTACAGCTGACAGTGAGAGGTGGGTAATTTCATCAGTAGCAATCAGGGAGGTAAAAGGGGCTTTAGGTCAGTTCAACACAAATAATGGTTTGTGAAAAGGAAAGAAAGGAAATGAGTACCACAACCTAACTCAACTGGTGCACAAATAAAGCTGCATGTTGGCAGGCTGATTTGCCGGCAGCATCCTCCCATTCAACAAGGGCCCGACTGATGAAAACACGTTTCTTCTGGAAAATAGGTAACCTGGTTAAAAACAAATGAGGCAGGCAGCGAATATCATTCTGCAGTAGCTGTCTATTGATGTTAGTAAGCGAGTTGGTGAAGTATTGACATCTATGAGTTCATTAGAGTTGGCTTGTCATTCTGGGATGCTGTTGTAGTAGTGGCAGCTAGCTAGCCTTGTCAAGGCAGCTTCACCATTCCATCAGTTTTAACGGTCATTATAATCCCAATCCCATTTATCAAGATTATTCTAGCATGGTTAGCAAATTACTTCATCACTTTAATTTTGTGGAGGGACATTTGGAGTTATGTGGAAAAAAATAAAAATTAAAACATTGACTTACTTCTAAACTAGTTGCTGCACTGGTACCCAATATTACCCACAGCTAATGCTATCACATCCTTTGATGTGATAGCAGTCCATGTTACTGAATTTGATGCAGTCATGTGAAAAATAGAGCAAGCCAGAAGCTAAATATTTTAAGGAATGTTTACCTTGAAAGTTGTCATTTCGGCCAGTTGTGGGTATTCTCAATGTGAGCTGAACGATTGTGATGTGGCAGACATTTTGGGGGGGATTTAGAATATAAGTGACAGATAAACCGTAACTATAGACCAGGCGGTAGTTTTGTCAAGAAGCGAGATAGGTCACATCAGTGCTTATGCATTCATACAGTGTGTGGATCTTATAATGTACCATGTGTGGTGTCTACATACTAGGCTATGTGCCTGTGCGGAATATGCACTGCAGTTCTCTCACTCTATCTGGACACCTGCACCTGCTCTGCTGAGCAGTACCGTTGCTTCACACCGACTTTAGGCAATGGAGGACTGCCTATCATTCACACATATCTAAGACTGCCATCTAGTGGTACATTTGATGGCTGGACATGCCTGACCAAGATGAGGACTGACTGAATAAACAGGACTGAATTGTGAACACAGACACACATTTTCATTTAAGAATTATAACAGTGTCTTCAAGTCAATTTACTGTGTGTTTAGATATGCTATAGAACGCAAGGCTGGTCTGCTCACTGGACTGTGTTTTAAGGACCTGGAACCAACACATCAATCAAACTGTTCGTAGTCTTTTGTTGCTGTTGCTGTTTTTAAATCAAGTATCCATGGCAGTTTGAGCTAGGTCATGCAGGCGTCCATCTGTAAGAAAGTCAGTCACTATGTGGGAGTACACTCAAAGAGGTTGGTGATGGTGGGATCAGAAAGGTATTGCCACCCAGCTGGCAAAGGTGTCCAGAAATGGGGATGGAGGGGGAACGTGAAGGATTAGGTTTAACCCTACACATATTTAGAAATATTGATCAATTAAAACCACCCAGAGGTTGTGTGTGTGTGTATACTGTTTGTGTGTCGAGAAGTGTGTGTGCATATGTCCTCCATGTATACTATTGTTGTGGATAAGGCAGAACATGTAGGGGTTGGAGCTAATGGGATATCGTGGGATGTGGTGGGATATGGTGGGATATGGTGGGATATAGTGGGATGTGGTGGGATGTGGTGGGATATGGTGGGATGTGGTGGGATGTGGTGGGATATGGTGGGATGTGGTGGGATGTGGTGGGGTATTGTGGGATGTGGTGGGGTGTGGTGGTATGGGGTTCGGATGAGGTGCGGATGGGGTGGGATATGGTGGGACATGCTGGGATATGGTGGGATGTGGTGAGATGTGGTGGGATGTGGTGGGGTATTGTGGGATGTGGTGGGATATGGTGGGATGTGGTGGGATATGGTGGGATGTGGTGGGATGTGGTGGGATGTGGTGGGATGTGGTGGGGTATTGTGGTATGTGATGGGATGTGGTGGGGTGTGGTGGGGTGTGGTGGTATGGGGTTCGGATGTGGTGGGGATGTGTTGGGGTGGAGTGGGGTGTGGTTGGGTGTGGTGGTATGGGTTTGGATGTGGTGGGGATGTGGTGGGGATGTGGTGGGATGTGGTGGGGTGTGCAGGGATGTGGTGGGGTGTGGTGGGATGTGGTGGGGTGTGCAGGGGTTTGGTGGGGTGTCGTGGCGGGGTGGGAGTCTGGATGTGCTGATGAGGCTCACTGGCTAGAAAGAATGGGAGAGGGAAAAGAGAGAGAAAACATAAAGGAAAGATGAAGGGATGGGACTGTGTCCAAATGCCATTGGCAGCAGCTGCTATTTAAACACGGGCAGATTGATGAACAAGGGGTTGGCGCCCTGTTGCACTTTGCCATGATAGTTTATATTTCCATCCATTCACTCTGTCCATAAGTTTCATAGAACGGGTGCTGCCTTTTCACAAACATAATAGTTTTGTATGAGTGTATCACTGTCCTGTGAGCAATTTGTTGGTTTTCAAAAAAATATATATTGTTAATGTTTTTAGTTTAATTTATTTGAGAGGAGCAGTTTACAACTATTGGATTGATAGTTTTATTTCAGTACTGCTGTTGACATGAACAGGGATTTACCATTCAACCCTGCTTCTGTCCTACTTTCTATCTCCCTTTCTCCCTCTGTCTCTCTGTCTGTCTCTCTAATACTTTCTCTCTCTCTCTCTTTCTCTCTCTCTCTCTCTCTCTCTCTCCCTCTCTCTCTCTCTCTCTCTCTCTCTCTCTCTCTCTCTCTGTCTTTCTGTCTCTCTCTCTCTCTCTCTCTCTCTCTCTCTCTCTCTCTCTCTCTCTCACACACACAGTCGTGGTATTTGGTATTTCCCTCATATTTAAAGGGCACAGAAGATCAAGCTTTGGAGAGACACTTTAATTTACTTCCTGGCCTTTCCAAAGCACCTCCGATTTGATTTGGTCGTTGTAATACAGTTAATGGTGTATATCTGTTAAATGGCAAGCGTACACTGGCGTATCGATCATCTCCAACAGAGACCCTGACAGCACTTAAAGGACATTATCCTTTTTGTCAGAGGGAGCTTGACACTCCTAAAGTAAGTTTGGCGTTGTCTAAAGGCGTGTTTCAGGATTATTTGATATGTTACGCGATACTGTGGTGACATGGAGGGGCCTCCATTATGACACATGTAAAACCAGACAGAAATATGGAGGAGGAAATCCTTTCGAGTCACAGTTTGTCACTGTCCCAATGAGAAAAGGAACCATTTGTATAATGTTTAAAGAGTGATCGATTTAGACTAAATGGCAGCTTTGTAAGGGCCGTAGGTGACACTTGAGTGGTGACAAGACAAACAAGAACATGGTTATCAACCTTTACCTGCAATTTAAATGTTCACAAACCAGAAAGAGCACAGACCAGGATTTCTAGTGTGGAAGCAAATCTAAATGAATATTCATCATGATAATCATCATACATCATTTGTAGTTGTATCAGTAATCTGTAGTTTAAAGTGTGTCCAAATGACACAGGCCCAGCATTGATTACACTAGTATTGATTTCTAGGTTGAAATACAATAATCTCTAACTGATTACACCAAAATTAGAGGCTCAGAGAATGTTTGGTTGAATGTTTCTATCTGGTTCAACCCTAACCGTAACCCTATAGAGTGCAAGGTACAGTAGCCTACATGCCCTTAAATATTAGGAAATGGGGGGTTAAGATAATGTCTGTGTAATTAATAAATAGCCCCTCTGCAGACCGACAGACAGATAAACAGAACGACTGACGTTTTAGATTATATGTAGCTGCGATCCCTGCATGTCTTATCTGCCTCCCCTATTCACCCTGCCAATCCACCATGCATGCACACACACGCATATGCACACACACACACATATATACACACACGCATATACACACACACACTTTCGTCTTTATCACAGCCCGACACTTGTGCTCTGCTGGTAATCAGAGAAGCTCTGGCCCAGTCCGCAGAGGCAGACGCATTCTAATCTCAACTGTTGCATATCTAATACTAATTGGAATCCTGCAACTGGGTCACTGTCATTGTTTTTCAAGTACTGTCAAGTCGGGGGAAACATATGAAACTGAAATTATACCCCTCCCTACCCCCCTCGCCAGCAGAGTCGTCTTGATTGGATCCTCTCTCTCTTGTGTCTGTGAGTGTGTGTCAGTGTGTGCGCGCCTTTTCTCTCTCTAGTGTGCACACACTGATATGTTCTCTCCCTCTGCCTGTCACCCTCTCCTTCCATCTTCCCCTTTCTCTTTCTCTCCCCACTGCCAAATAGAGATATTCAATCTGCCTTCTGATGGATTGAAGAACCCAAGATGGGAAAGGACAGATGCGCCCAAAGAACCTGTATACTGTGTGTGTGCCTTGTCTGCAGCTGTGCTGCTACTCTTGATTCCCCATATACAGGACAAGCCCATTACTTATTACAGTTGTTCATCTGAGCGGATATAGACAGTTTTGGGTTGCAATATCATTTACATACTTTTATAAGTACGGGTCTATCCCTGCGACTTCCCAAGTCTTTCTGAAAGCAATCAGATTACGCTATACTTCCAGATCCCGCCGAAATGCCAACTCCACGGCACAACACGGCAGATCCATATGTTCAAATGGGAGTGTCACCGACCCCCGTCTGTTTGACATCGCTAAGCTAATGCTAATGCACTAGCGGAACGGCATCTCAAAGGAGGGGAGGACCGGAGATGCCGTCCACTGTTAATGTGCACTCGCTCCCCGATGAGATGCTGAGAGGATAAATAGAGATAGGGAAGTGGGGATTAGTTGGCGCCGAGGACGGGATTCCAAATTAGAGTTTGCTCAATCACGCAGACGCCAAAATCTCTCCTTGCTCATTTGTTTAGCTGATGGGCACTTTCTGTGCATCTTCAATATACGAGGTTTTCTTGATTGACAGAGAAATTTCTGATGTGGCGGCCTGGTCAATTCGGACACTAATTCTTGCTTCAACACTTAGACCAGCACTGATGTCCTCCCTCTCTCCCTCTGTCAGATTATTCAGGAACACTTCATTTAAATATTTATATAAAATGCAATCATTTTCATCAATGTATTCATTTGGACTCCACGAAGTGTTTAAGTGTGGGGCGTTTGTGAAGTTTAATGTAAATATACATTTGTAATTTGCTATCTTTGTGTCCTTGAATGTGCAAGATTGATTATTGTATGTTACATTGTACATCTTTCATATTCACAAAATGTATAAACCAGCAGATTTGTGTGAGTATTTGAACAGCAATCTATTGTATGTAGTTTGATTGTATATTGTGTATACTGTATATTTACATGCAAGAAGGTTGAAGATTATTTTAAGTAATTCAAAGCAAGTTAATCATACAAAGATGGGGACAAACTGTTGAGTGACAAGTTAAGCAACAGTAATTTGAAAGTAGTTAATTTTGTGTGTGTTAAAGTTGATATTGTAAATATCAATTCACAAATAAATAGCTTAGTGATTTCAAAACTCATACTTGACTTCAAGATGACCATTCTAAAGACACTAAGGACCTGAGCTATTATTACGAAAGGGGCACTGCAACCACAAATGTATCAGTTCTGTTGTTTGATTCCTACATGTAGAGCTTTGCAATATGTATGTTTATCAAAAGATGGTAATGACTGATAATGTCCCATGTTTTGCAAATAATTATACCTAGAGTAGTCTGAGACAACAGCCCCAGCAAGAGTATATTACATGTAGATGTAGTTCAGGGGAAGTTAATTTTTTCATAAAATGTTTATGGTCCAATCCCTAGGTAAATTCTTTGAAATACATTTCTGTCCAAATGGACCACCACAATTAACTGTGTCACTCTCCACCAAGTCTTAACTGTGTCACTCTCCACCAAGTCTTAACTGTGTCACTCTCCACCAAGTATTCACTCTGTCACTCTCCACCAAGTCTTAACTGTGTCACTCTCCACCAAGTCTAAACTGTGTCACTCTCCACCAAGTCTAAACTGTGTCACTCTCCACCAAGTCTTAACTGTGTCACTCTCCACCAAGTATTCACTCTGTCACTCTCCACCAAGTCTTAACTGTGTCACTCTCCACCAAGTCTAAACTGTGTCACTCTCCACCAAGTATTCACTCTGTCACTCTCCACCAAGTCTTAACTGTGTCACTCTCCACCAAGTATTCACTCTGTCACTCTCCTCCAAGTCTTAACTGTGTCACTCTCCACCAAGTCTAAACTGTGTCACTCTCCACCAAGTCTTAACTGTGTCACTCTCCTCCAAGTCTAAACTGTGTCACTCTCCACCAAGTATTCACTCTGTCACTCTCCTCCAAGTCTTAACTGTGTCACTCTCCACCAAGTCTTAACTGTGTCACTCTCCTCCAAGTCTAAACTGTGTCACTCTCCACCAAGTCTTAACTGTGTCACTCTCCACCAAGTCTTAACTGTGTCACTCTCCACCAAGTTTTCACTGTGTCACTCTCCACCAAGTCTTAACCGTGTCACTCTCCACCAAGTCTAAACTGTGTCACTCTCCACCAAGTTTTCACTGTGTCACTCTCCACCAAGTCTGAAATGAAAAAAAAAATGACAACAACAAACATTGGAAAATAAAATAGCTTTTCTCTTTTTATCCATCTCAGCTCACTTCTCTGTTATTCTTGTAACCCGCAACCAAAAATGGTATTTGGGAGACAAACAACTTCATTCTGCTGTGCGTCAGTAATTAGCTGTGGAATTAGCGGGCTTGACGTGCCTCCACAGATCAGCCGGGCCCTCCAGGGAGGCCTGCAGGTCCAGGCGAGCCGCATTTCCAATTATTGTGTTGAATTGCTAATTTAGTTATTGTGCCTGGCGTAATTGTGATGGGTATTGGGTGTGCGATTCAATTTGTTTTAAATATTTGTGGACCGGCGGATCGGTAATAGAGCTGACCTATCTAGCGGCCTTGCTCGAGGAGTGGAGGAGACGACAAAAACAAAGGGAAGAGACTACAAAGATGTTGACGCTTCTTTCTTCTTTCATTTTACCCCTCCTCACTCTGTCATTCCGTCTCTGTCTGTCTCTCTCTTTCTGCTTTCTGTCTCTCCCTCTGTCTCTCTCATCGTCTTAGTTTGATCTGCCTCATCCCTCTTAAGACTGTTGAAGTTAAAAAGCTTGAAATTTAGAAAAATAGTACTTTGATCATCTTCAGGGTGCAAGGCACAGTGTATTAGAAGGGGTAGAACATTGAGGACTTCGAATTATACATGATAAGCAGGGGAAATGTTGTTCTCTTTCCCCCAAAAAAAAGAAATGTGGGAGGGTTACTGTGTAAAAGTTGAAGGTGTCCATTCTCATTCTCATTCCAACCATTCTCCAATGTCATTTATGTGAAAAATATATATTTGTTACGTGTTTGTGTTCTGGAAGAACCATACCTACAATAATTGACAGTAAAGGGTTACTGTAACAAAAATCAAGTTTGAACTTTTGGAAAAAAAGAAAACAACTTTTTTGCACTTGTGTTTTTACAGTTATATGTTTTATAGACCTGTGTTTTTAATAAAAATACAAATGAATAGTGACCGATTTGGAAAACACAATTTCCTTTTTGGTTTGAGTTGTGTTGAAGTCCCAGTGTGATACCTTCACACTGATGTAATTGACAGCATGAATACAAGGGGCCATATCAATCTGATGGACACGTAATCACTTTCACATAATAAGGAACACGTTGTGTTGTCATGTTACGTACATTAGAATGGGCATGCTGTGGCTCTTGTCTGTCTGGCTGCTTCTACAAGAAGTCATCCTAATGTGACATCAGAATTCATTGTGTTTTACACAGACAGTTTATGTTCTATATGTACATACTGCATTATCATTCTTAAGTCCCCTGAAGACAGACAAAATTCTAAACTGCAGTGAACATTTATTTCCAACAATATGCATTTTAGTTTTGAATGGTACATATCTTTGAAACAACACTACGATGCACCTGAAGCACTCAGTTATTACTGTAACATTTTCAGGGTGTGTGTTGATAATGTTGTCTCAGTCAGTTATCAAATGAATACAGTGGATGAGTTTGAGGGTCTTGTTGTCAGATGAAGGGGGTGTTTATGAGTGTGTGGTGGTTGGATGTGAATTGTGGGCCAGTTTAGAGAGCTCATTGCGATTTGGTGAGGTGTGTCCATGTAAGTGTATCTGTTGTCTCAGCTTTCATCTAGGATTGTGTGTGTGGTCAACATGAAAGCCTCCGTTTTGAATAGGACCTCTTGAGCTCTTTGAAATCCTCCTCTTTTCTCACTCTAGCCTGGCCCGTCTGCATCACACACACACACACACACAAGACAAGCACGCAAATACAAGCAATTGGCAAACAAACTCCTGAATGTAAATACACAAACTAATACATACAACCATACCATGAATGGATGCCTCATAAATATTCCTCACAAGCACAAGCATGCGTGCACAGAACAGTCATGCAATTGCACACACCTACCCACAATTTTCAACGCCCATCTAGGCTCACACACAGACACCAAAACATACACACACACACAGCAAAAACAGCTATTTACACCTGCCGGGCGTTTGATCATCAATTAAGTGCTCCTTTTCTGGGTGTTTAATCTCTCACATGTTTGGTACCGCCCCCTCCATCAGGCTGCCTCACTACCTCACAGCCAGACTTCTATCACATCTTGAACTGACATCAGCGCCTTCAAAACGGACACAAAGTACACACACTCCTTTATGATGGATAGATATACAGTCTATTTGAGTCAAAGACACAATGTTCTGATGAAATGTATCTGATATAAGGTCAACTTCTCTTGCAATTCAAATAATTTAGATATGGAAAGAAAAGTTTTTAAACATGGGAAATCATTTTAATACACAGTTTACTGTGACCCCCCCCACACACACACACACAAAATGCCCCATTGAAAGCATAACTTGTCTCTTAGCAACAATACTTGTCAATTTGCTCCTACAACGAAATGGCTCCACAGCTGGCAGGACAATAGTACACATCTCTACGTCACCATCCCATTGGTCTTTATGCTCAGTCGAGTGCGTGCATCGACCAACCATCTGACGACACACGCCCACTGCAGGAAAGAGGGCTATCTGAGAGCCGCCAACTAAGCAAACAAAACCAGTAAACAAACAAACTCTCTCAAATAATCAAAAAACGCACAAACATCAACCTCTTATCTTCCCAAGGCTGCCAACGACTCTGTGATTTCAACCTGGGGCTTCATTCGTTCCTAAGACAAACTGGGATAGATAGGGATCTAGCCATTAGAGGCAGAAGCTTGTGGGCTGAAATGAGAGAGGTGGAGTGGAAATGAGAGAACATGAAAGAGAGAAAGAGAGAGTGAGGGATAGAAGGGGAATGAGAGAGTAAAAGAGAGGAGAGAGATATAGAAAGAGAGTGAGATATGGTGAAGGCCAAAGAGAAAGAGAGAAAAAGGAGGCAAGAGAGAGATTGAAAGTGAAGTAAAAAAAAGTCAGGTGAGAACTGACAGAAAATTAGAGAGAGCAGTGAGAGAGAGAATGGTAAAAAAGTAGGGAGAGGATGGCAAGGGGAGGGGCAGGTGTAGTCAGCAAGCAGAGGCAAATGAAATCAATTTGAAGAGCATCGTGGGTAATTGGTTTCCAAACAGTATTCTGTCCTGGCCGCCTGGTACCTGTTTCCATGCCCTGCAACCTCGCACCCCCCAGTAGCAAAGAATAAGTCAATTTCTCACACTGACAACAACATCTCCTTCATCCTTTAGCACAGCGGGTGTGGGTCTGTGAATGTGTTTGTTAGCATATCGGCATACTTTCTTCATATGTTTTGAACAAAGTGTTTGAGTATGGTGGGAGTGGTGGTGGTGTGTGTGTGTGTGTATGTGTGTGTGTGTGTGTGTGTGTGTGTGTGTGTGTGTGTTGGTGTGTGTGTGCGGGAGGGGAGGGGGTGGTTGGTGTGTTTGTACTTTAACCAGCATACAACCCTGTAATTCTGTTCTGACATGATCCATATTTTGTCACCATCAAACTCAATAAACTGTAGCTCAACCTCAGACATTCCCAAACAGCTCTTAAACATACAAAGACCACAACAGAATAGCCCTCTTTACATCACAATGGAGGCAACAGCTGTTGTAGAAAACTAATGTGGTTTCCAAATTGTGATTCTGCCAAATGTACTGTATCTAATCTTACAGTTAAAATACAGTAATCGGGTTGATAATTGGCATTTTTAAAATAGCAGTTATTAAATTAGCTGAAAAAAAGGCTCATATGGTCAATTACAACACACTTGGACTTGGCACACAGAGCTTTGGAGAGAAGCCATAAGGGTTTAAATTACATAGAACTGGAAGGCCCAATTATAGTTCTACTAAATGCAGGAGCAGTGTGGTAATTGTAGCGGCCATGTTTCTTCAGAGTCCCTTGTTGTTATATTTCTATAGCACTTGGCTAGGATTCAGAAGTTGACTCTGTTTGTGTGTCATGTTCCAAAAGATCACTGGTGTCTATTTTGTTAACGCACATGCACCCAAATCACACCCAAATTATTAAAAAACGATATCCAACAATCTTAAATGCATACAAACTTAAAAGGACATATCCTACACACATATACACAAACACTCACCTCTCATCACCCCACACCCACTGGCACCTGGGAAGGAACAGGTTAACACACTGACCGCTGCTACAAAGCCATGAAATGTCGCTAATAAAAAAAGAGAGAAAAAGTCAACAAGTTTCACAGAAACCTCCCCCCCCCCCCCCCCCCCCACACACACACACACACACTCACCACCACCACCACACCACACCACCGTGATTCGCCTTTTGGTCTCGCCTCGATAGCGGCGAAATGAATATTCATGAAGTAAGCAACTTCTGATCCCAAACAAAGTAAAGCTCTGGCTTAGGGAGATTGGGCCGAGTGTTAATGGCTTCTTCGTTTTAAGCCCGCATAAGAAAGCCCCCCCGATTTCCCTGCGCTTGTAGTCCATGAGAATATTTAATACCGTTATTAATCATTTTTAATCCGTTTGCTTTTAATTAAGAAACAGCATGTTGCTGTCCTATCAGCCAGTGCCAGTGAGCAGATTAATTGTAGCTTAAGATAGCTTGCCGTGATTGGTGTAATGTATTAGCTAACAAGACGCCCGGCTTCTAAAGATACTTGTACACTACCTTGGGAACTTGGCACCACTCCAGGGCTCCCCCCCCCCTCTCTCTCTCTCTCTCTCTCTCTCTCTCTCTCTCTCTATGTCTTCCTCTCTCTCCTGCTCTCTCTCCTCCCGTGTGTGTGTGTCACTCCTGTTTGAAGCTGCTGTCCTGGAGACTTTGGGACACCTCCTCTCTCATCTCAGCCCAGCGGTATGTGTTTGGAGCGATGTTTTGATGCCAGCGGTGTGGCTGTTCCACACGAGAGACGAAGAAGGCCTCAGCTTCTACCCTGACAGGCCCGAGGTGCTGCGTTGGAACTCAGACCAGCAGCAGCCCTGGCGTGGCATGGCATCACATGGAACGGCACGCTTTTACACAGTTTGGCCTGGTTCAGCTCAGCATCAGTTGGCCTTTAGGTTAAGGGTGTTAGGGATAGGGAAATATCACAATTTGAGCACACAAGAGTGTGGTTGGAACCTGGTTCATCTTGAGCTCGCCTGGTCATATTGTGCCAACTGTATTCAGTACTTCAGTATTAGGTTAGACTATGGGGGTGGGGGGGGGATGAGCACAGTGGCATTGGGAGGACAAGTGGGACTGGGTTAGGAGGTATATGGTTGTAGCCAGCATCACATGGTGGCACTGGGGCCGGCATTGATGACGTCATGGTTGGCATTATGGGCAGTATCTCTCAGAAGTACTTCTCTGGGGCTGGTAAAGAGGTGGGGGCCCTCGGGAAGACAGGACTGAGGAAGGAGGCCCTCTCTGACGGTGGTGCCCCTCAGGAAAGCCACACTCTGAGTCCTGGAGCACGCATGTGGTGCAGGGAGAGACAGGCAAACCCAGTGAAGAGCAAACAACAGGGGGTGCTCAGCCTGATAGCATGCTGTGTTGAAGGGCTTCAATGGCTTCACATAGGAGCATGACTGCAATTAGAGCTCATTGTCTGTGAAAAGATGTTTAACTGGGACTAATTGGGGCATTTTACTGTACATATACATTCTGTCTGATGGCTATATGTTTGTCTTTTGTCTGCTGCAATGTATAGTAGCTTGGGTACCTGGATTTCAATCATGTCAAATTAAGAAATGGCTGTATGTGCATGTATGCAAATGAATATACGCTTATTTGCTCATCCTTTTCTGTGCATAATGTTTTATTGTCTACATGAGTTGTCCAAAGTTTTGCCCATAGCAGCAACAGCACTCAGTGTCGTAATGGAGTGTGTCACTGTATTTCTGTGTGTGTGGTGAGTCGTTGGCAATTTAATGTATGAATGAATAAATAGCTAGCTGTTTCCAGCGTTAATCTCTGCATCTGCCTCAAAGGGGTTTCTCTATCTCGCTCTCTCGCACATCCTCTCCCTCATTCATCTTCCTTCTCTCTTTCCCCCTCTCTCTTTCTCTCGCTTTCACTTTCTCTCTCTCTCATTCTCTCCCTCGTTTCCCCTTTCTCACCCATATTCTCTCTCGGTGTCATTCTCTCTCTATCCTCCCTCATTCTCCCTCTCTCTGCTGTGAAGAGGTGCCCATTGTGTGTGATGAGAGTTAGATTGGATAGCTCCCCAGGGGCTGCTCTCCATTAGCTAAGGTGATCTAACAGGTAATCAGGAGATAATTAAAAGGCTTCACTTTCTGCCAGGCTCTCTGCTGGGAGGGGCGAGAGGGGAAGGAGGTGTGTGTGTCTGTGCGCGTGTGTGTGTGTGTGTGTGTGTTTGCGCGTGAGTACGCTTGCATGTGTGTGTGTCTGTGTGTGTGAGAGTACGCATGCATGTGTGCTCGCGTGCTTGTCTGTGAGACAGTTTGTGTACTGGATGTGTACATTCATATGTGTGGATGTGACAAGTATGTGTTGGGTTAGGGTGCAGCGTGTGTGGTGTAGTGTGGTGGTAAGTCTGACACGTGTGTTTCTTGTGCTTATTGTGTATAGGCACATCAATCAAATGATGTAGAGACCACAGCCAATGGTTTTGCTTACAAATCGGTGATACTGTATTGTAATGTGAATAGCACAGTATGCATTACTATTTTGTATGAAACATTTTGAGTTATATTATCAAGCTGAATCCATTCTGACAGACACAAACACACACACACATACACATAGGTGCACTTGTATGAAATAGGTGAGTTCCATAAGTATTCTGCTGAGGGCGTCCTTGATCTGAACACCCAGCCTGCCTGATGGGCCGTCCAGCGATTAGGCTGATATTAACAAATAGGTCAATGTCTATTTTCTGCTCAATTTAAAGCTTGACTGCGATAAAGATTGCCCAGACTTCCCCCAGAGTACTCACAATACAAACACAGAAAAATGGAAGATGGGAGAAAGAGAGAAGATGTGAGTGAGTGTGTGTGTGTGTGTGTGTGTGTGTGTGTGTGTGTGTGTGTGTGTGTGTGTGTGTGTGTGTGTGTGTGTGTGTGTGTGTGTGTGTGTGTGTGTGTGTGTGTGTGTGTGTGTGTGAGAGAGAGAGAGAGAGAGAGAGAGAGAGAGAGATATGGGGGTGTTGTGAATTCATGTACACACTTTTGTCTAAATGTGTTTCTGTGTGTGTGAGAGCATGTGTATGTGTGTTTCTGAGGGAGGTTGGGGTGGATCGATTCTTATCTGTGATGGGCTGATTGGAGGTAAGGGTCTGGATGGATACACATGCAACTGAGCCCCCCCCCCACACACACACACACACAAACACACACAAGGTATATTTCTCTCACTTTCTTCTTTCTTTCCACTTCCCCAAACATCCAGGTAGACAATGCCAGGAAGCCATGTTAAAGATTTGAGACGCGCCCTAAACCCAACAGCACACTGCCTTTGTTCCAACCTAGTTTGGGCCAAGCTCTAAACCCTTCCTTCCCTTCGGGCTTTGCTGGCACACTTTCTGATCCTAAATGCCCTTTAAGCGTTTAATAGGCTCAGTAATTACCGTGACGACCTCAGGACGCGGGATCACTCGGCGTAATTATGAATCGGCAGGCAAGAGAGGAGTGTATCAGTTTGAGGACGGGGGAAATCAGGCTGGAGAGTCTCTCTTGTAGACCAGAATGGGGGGTGGGGGGGGGAGCAGCGGTGTGTGTTTCTGTCGGTGTGTGAAGTGTAAGTTGCACCGCGTGTGTGTTTCAAAGATACGTATGCTAGTGTGTCCGCGAGCGAGTGTGTGCATGCCTGTGGGTTTGTGTGTGTGTTTGTGTATGTGAGTTGCCCCCCCCCTCCCCCCCTACCCCTTCCCCCCTCCCCACAAACCTCTCTTTCTCCCCAGACCCCCACGCTCATCAGCCAGGAGATTGATCCCTGTCAAAACCAATCAGTCAGACAGGGCTGACACCAGCCGTGCCTATAACCGCACCCCCAGGCAGAATTCCAGCCCCAACCCCAGCCCCAGCACTGCCAAGCCCCCGCCCCCCCCCACCTCCACCCCACCCACAACTAGCTGCAACCTCCCTCCATCCATCCCACCCCCAGCTCCATCCTCCCTCCATCCTACCCAGCCCTCTCTTAACCCTCAGACCCATCCATCCACCCCCTGCCCTAACCCTGTCCCCACCTTCTCACAGCCCCATCACCCGGGCCCTCATATCCATTCCCCATAGCACAGACGCAATCAGAGCCTTAAAACACAGAGCTCCAGTCCCAGGCATATTGCCAACAGATGCCTATTTTCAGATGCGCATCAAATCAATTGGTGGAGAAGTGAAAGGCATAATCAGACTGGGATTGATCTGTGGGTGCTGCGATTGACACACATCCCCAGGGGATGGAACTGAAAGGGTTACCCCACACAGCATGGAGATATGCAATCATGCCGACATACGCACACACACACACTCTAATGCTGACATACGCACGCTTACCTATACACGCAGACACACACACTTGCAGTTCCATGCTGAGAGACGGTAGGATTCCACCTCGTGCTGCATTTAGGCTGTGTGTGGCATGGCAACCTGGTCTACTCCACTAAGACCTAAGTGAAAACAGTGTCTGATAACTATTCATAGCCTGGTGATGGGGCATCCACAGTGTTTGCAGGCTATGCTGTAATGTAACATTCTGTAAAGATACAGAGAGGTACAATTGACTTTGGGATGGCCGGATGCCTACTCATATTCTATGGCCAAATGTAAAGCTTTTACCTCCATGGGGGAGATGTGAAGAATTCTTCCGCTTTTTTGAGTTTGTGGCGTTGTGTTTGTGTGTGTGTGTGTGTGTGTATGTGTGGTGTTTGTGCGAGAGATTGAGAGTATGTCTAAGAAAAGAGAGGGCGTGAAATTGTGCCTGTGTGTGTGTGTTCCCGTGTGTAGACAGTACATACTGTTGAGTTAATGATGGCTGGGAAAAACCTGTTTCCTGTATTTGTGCATGTTGATGTGCAAGCATGTTATGGATGATTGGTTTTGCGTGTGCACGCCGTGCGCACATGCATGGCTACCATACGTGTGTTTCCAGAGTATGTTTGTACAGCATGTGTGTGTGTGCGTGGGTCTGCCTGCATGTGTGTTTATGTTGGCGCTGCGGCCGGAGACGCGGGGGTTAACCTGGCACGGGCCCCTGTAATGAGTAAGCATTCAGTTCGGCGGGGCAAGATAAATGGCGAGGGCCCGGCACTAGTGCAACAGTCAGCAGGAAGCAGGGCCCGCAGGCTTGTTTGTGCCAAATGGAGCTCGCAAAATATCAAAGGCTAGCCATCCAGAAGACGCAGGCGTTTGACAAATTTTAAATTAGCCAGAAAGCGAGGGAGAGAGGGGGAGGGATGGCAGGATGGGGTGAGGGGGGGGATGGGGGGCGGGGGGTGGGAAGGGGGGGGGGGGGGGGGGGCGGAGGGAGATAAGGGAGAGAGGGAGGGATGGGGAAAGATGGAGAAGGGAAACATGTGAGAGAGAAGGGTGGATGAGGGAAAAGGAAGAAGAGAAGAGAAGGAGGAAGATGGGTAGAGAGATGACAGAGACACAGGAGGGAGAAGTGAGAGAGGGGTGGGGGCGCAAGAGCAAAGTGAACAAGGGAGAGAAGAAAGAGGGAAAAGATGGGCTAAATTATGCAATCCTTTGTCATCCAGCACAGTGAAATCCATACTTGCTCCGTTCCTCTATCGCTTTCTCTTTTTTCAGCTCTCGTAATCGTGGTGCCATTATCGTCATTAGCTAGCGAAGCTGTTATTATTCCGAATGCATAGTTCCAGGAATTGCTTGGGAGGGAAAAAAAAGGGGAGTCACTGGGTGGTTTAACCCATTCCCTTTGGTGTGTGTGTGTGTGTGTGTGTGTCTGGCCTAATTGGAGTTGTAACTGGAAACACTGGTGGTAATGGAGTCAAAAAGGGGAATGTGTTGTATCACACACACATACACACACACTCTAACAAACACAAACTGTCCAGTGTCCAGTGATAATGGAGCCTGTCTAAAACAAATAAAGAATCCATGCTAAACAGTCTTGGTGCTGATAATGTTGGTACATACATACACCAGTGACGCATGATACACTTGATTTCTCTCCCAGTGAACAGAGGCCACATCCACACTAGGCGTTTTAACCCCCGCCGTGCCACAGCACAGACCTGAACAGTTCATTAGCTTGAGGTAGGAAATAAAACGCTGCCCCTGTAGAGAGCCACAAGTCGTTTTTACAGCAAGGTCATTTGGGTCATTAACATCTATTTATTCCCAGTAACACTCAGGTGAAGAGAGGTATGTAATTCAGCTGTCAATGTAAGGGTTCACTTTAATGAATTCGTTTTTTACATTTTCAATTCTAAATGTATGATATACAGTATAATATATAAGTATGATATAATCTTTGTTTTTATTTATGACATTTTAAACTATACATACATATATGTACATTTGATAAATGATTTGCTGCAAAGTGCATGCAAAACTAATCTGCTGACTGGCCTTTGCCAGGTATGAAGAGAAGAAAGCCTAGCTCCACTGGCCATAGAAAAATGGGAAACATTTTTCACACTCACTCACAGACTTTTCCTCTAAACTCAATCCCCCACCCCTTCGAAATCAATTGTACATAATTCAGTGCAACTTTGTGCCCAGGTAAAACATACCTCGCTCAACCCCCTCAGAGATGCAACTCCAGAAAACCAAACTTGATCTATTTCACCCCCTCCCCCTTTTTTACGACTGAAATAAGAGTGCTGGGCCCCCCTTGTAAAATAGTTTTCTTTTACTAATGTCAATTTACGGCCTAGCAAGAGCTCCCTCTAATCGTTTCCTACTCATTACACACAATTTCCAAGTCGTTTGGCCGCGTTGCCGATTGGCTCCTTGCGGTGTGCGCACTGAGGGGTGCCCTGATTGTTTATTATTTATTTATTTATTTATTTACACCGCAGAGGTCCCCTACTTCTCCCTCCCACCCACCCACCCACGCCCCCACCCCACAATTCTGTTTATCCCCTTCTTCCTTTCTCCCTGAATCCCTCGTCTGCATTTTCAATGAATAATCAAAGTGGTACTAAGGCGGCCGGATCTACTCTCTTTCTAACACATGCTGACACACAAACAAGCAGACCCACATTTACGAAACAAATGCACATGGAGCATCGTTTTACAAGTGCCCGTCACAGCTCAAAGCGTTGGAATATACCACGTACAGTATGTGCTCTAAGTTTCTGGGGAACATTTCATGAAATTATCTGAGGTGTAGGCTCAACATGTAGATGGTCATTTTTCAATCATACATCCATGTTCAATGTGATTTTGAATGACTTAATGTCTGTTCATCAACTGGAATGTGAATCCACCTTTGTGTTGCCGCTGCACATTCAGAATAGGTTTGGACATTGTTGGGAGACACCCAACACATACATGCATATACGCCATGTGTGTGGAGAGATGTACCGACCAATCAAGCCCTTGTACCACAAACACTGAGAGAACACAGTTTGGTGGTGAGGTTAGGATAAGCTTACTCTCCACTGATCGTATCCTCATCCACGACAGAGATATCACTGAACTCATCTGGGGCCATTCCCTTCAAATAACTCGCGTTCATCTTCACACCTGGAAAG
The DNA here is from genome assembly GCF_038355195.1 of Osmerus mordax. Lineage (NCBI taxonomy): Eukaryota > Metazoa > Chordata > Actinopteri > Osmeriformes > Osmeridae > Osmerus > Osmerus mordax. The sequence goes on along the minus strand of NW_027120373.1, from coordinate 5,928 downwards.
GGAGAAAGGGAGGGAGGAGGGGGGGTGGGGAGGGAGGGAGGGAGGAGGGGGGAGAGGGGGTTCATGGCCCGTCTGACGCACACGGGGGGATGTGGGGGAGTTTGGGGCAATCCCAGTGTGCATCGCTCCACCCCCATTGCCCCACCCCATTTTTGTCTCCCCAGACTACGGGGATGTGGATACCCAGTGGCCCATGACTATCAAAAGCGGCGAGCAGGATAAACAAAATTAATTAAAACGCTGGATCTGTTTGACACCTAGCTGTCTCCCGTTTTAAAAAAGCTATTAAGGTAGGAGCCACAACGCCATCAACCTGACGCTCACACACACACACACACACCATTGCACATCCATGATGACATGCACACACACCTGCATTTGAATTGGAAGATTAATGCACATATTAATTGTTCACCCTATACATGCACACACACACAACACACACACACACACAATTATCATTTGCAAATCCAACTGATGTAAGAGGAGCAAGGAATGGTGAGAACACAAGAGGACTACCTTTCGAATCAATTAATGATCAAATATTTATATATTTTTCAACTTCATATCTTATCATTTAGCAAACCTTAAGTTTTGAGATAATCTGTCTGTAGCTCCCATTTTCATTGATTGGTTTTCAGACAGTATTGTTCAAATGCATACTTTACCACCATTCTTTCTGGCCTTCCTATTATATAACCATGTATAACCTAATATAACCTAATATATAACCATCATAATAACCATGATTTTGAGGTTATTTTGAAATGACAGACTGGACTTTTGAATCCACAGATTGTGGAGACATTTGCTCTTCACTGTCTCTTTCGGGTGAGGGCAAGGCGGCTGAATTGGTTTGTCAATTGTGTGAATTCTTGAGGCCGTTGGTCAGGGAAGGGAATCGAGGCAGGGTACAATGCACAGAAAAGGTTTTTCGTAAACCAAAAAATAATCTTGGAATGTTGGAGGAGATGCTGAGGGAGGGATCACTCAATATGGGCTTTGTGAGATGAGAGGGTTAAGGTTTTTGAGAAGGTGGGGGGGGGGGACGTTTTTAGTTTAGAATAGCTCTGTTAAAGTGAGAGGATCGCATTTCTCTTCTAAAGAGATAAAGGATAAGTGAATGGATAGAGGGAGGCTTAAGGCCACAGGGTCAGTTTAAGGGCAGTGTATTTGTCTGTTGAGTACATTTAGAAAGTGTGTGTGTGGACAATGCAGTGGATCCTATCACAGAGAAATACAGCCCTTTAGGTATTGAACTGATTTTGGCAACTGGCACAAACACTCATCACTGTCACTAGTACTTCACACACACACACATCCTCTCACACACACATCTCGGTTTTCTCCCTGGACAGGTGCTCTCACCCACGCATTTGCACACCCTTACTTCCCTGTTGATGACTCTTTCAGCCAACAAAGATCTCCAGTGAGATTTGCAGAACTACAATGCTTTATTACAGTCTGTTCATTACCCTCAGTGGGGGCCTTTGTCGATTCTCTCACTGCCCCATGTCCATAATGACATATCTCCAATTCCAATAGTATTCTCCACGGCCATTACGACCTCACAGCACCCATCAGTGTCATTGAGCTTTCACAATGCCAGGGGCCTTTTTGAACCGTGAGACAAGACGGAGAGATACAGTCGACAGACGGACGGACAGGTGGGCGGGGGTTGGACAGAACGACGGACTGATGTTCTGACTTCATATTCGTGCAGAGATTACTGTGGCGAGGGACAGGCAAAGAGTTGCGGGTAATTGTGGTGTTTTTTCATTAGCTTCTAAATGAGGATCCGGAGATGAGGGGAGGAAATGGCCTCAATCGTCGGTGTGGGGTGTGTGTGTGTGCGCCTATGTGTATGTGTGGGTGTGTGTGTGTGCAAAGGAGCCCAGTACGAAGACTATCCCGTTCACACAACGGGAACAAATTGTCCCGTCTCATCAAACTGCATGCTCACTCTGTTCAGCCATTACCTCCGAATATGGGACCAAAAAACCTTCCCAAACAACAAGCCCAAATATTACAAAGAAAGAGAGAAAGAGGGGGGTGGGTGCCGAAGAGAAAGAGAGAGAGAGGAAGAGAGGAAGAGGAGGACAAAAATAAGACGAGAAATGATGAGAAATGAAAATGAAAAGAAACTAGCTGCCAAATTGCGATGAAACTCCAATACTCCAGCCAGGATGCGAGCGGAAAATTTTAGTGAGGCACAATATGAATAGACTAGGAGGAGGGAGGGGGAGGGGCGGGAGGGGAGGGAGGAGGGAGGGAGGGAGGGAGGGAGGGGAGGGAGGGGAGGGAGGGGAGGGAGGGAGGGAGGGAGGTGAGGGAGGGAGGGGAGGGAGGGAGGGAGGGAGGGAGGGAGGGAGGGAGGGAGGGAGAGGGAGAGGGAGAGGGAGAAGGGAGAGGAAAATGAACAGAGAATGTTCCTACTATTGAATGCTATTGAATGGTGTTTGTCATAGGCTGGGGCCCGGGGGTCTGACTGAAGCTGACCAGTGAAGCGGAAAGGTGAGAGGTCACAGGAGTCTCAGTCAGTGTGTGTGTACTGCCTGCATTTTTGTGTGTTGTTTTGTGCCTTCAGAGGGTGTACTGCAAGTGCATGCGCATGGGTACATTTGTTCATGTCGTGTGTGTGTGTGTGGGGGGGGGGGGGGGGGGGGGGGGGGGGGGGGGGGGGGTATACACGTGCGTTTAGACACTTAAAACTGTGTGACCTCTCCCCACTTGGGCTCTGCCTATCAGATTCAGCGTGCAGGAGACCCTGATGTTCTCATGTAGATAAAGAGGATTCAGTCACTAAGACACAATCTGAACCATGTAGATTCAGTCACTAAGGACACAGTCTGAACCATGTAGATTCAGTCACTAAGACACAGTCTGAACCATGTAGATTCAGTCACTAAGACACAGTCTGAACCATGTAGATTCAGTCAGCAAGACACAGTCTGAACCATGTAGATTCAGTCAGCAAGACACAGTACCTGAACCATGTAGATTCAGTCAGTAAGACACAGTCTGAACCATGTAGATTCAGTCAGCAAGACACAGTCTGAACCATGTAGATTCAGTCAGCAAGACACAGTCTGAACCATGTAGATTCAGTCACTTAGACACAGTCTGAACCATGTAGATTCAGTCAGCAAGGACACAGTCTGAACCATGTAGATTCAGTCACTAAGACACAGTCTGAACATGTAGATTCAGTCAGTAAGACACAGTCTGAACCATGTAGATTCAGTCAGTAAGACACAGTCCTGAACCATGTAGATTCAGTCAGCAAGACACAGTCTGAACATGTAGATTCAGTCAGTAAGACACAGTCTGAACCATGTAGATTCAGTCAGTAAGACACAGTCTGAAACCATGTAGATTCAGTCAGTAAGACAGTCTGAACCACGTAGTTTGAGGAGAAGCAGTTCCAGGTGGTAGTCTGTTAAAGCAGAGGACGGAGGGGTGTCACTAGAGCACAACACTAGAGTTTGCAAAGTTTGTAAACTGATGAGAAAAAAAGGCTTTATAGTATTAGTTTTTACTAATACTATATTCCCTTTTTTATTAGTTTTAGTACATTTTAAGCATTGGTGGATGTGTATGTGTGTGTGTGTGTGTGAGGGAGGCTTTATCTCATACTGGGTGTCAGGGCGGGATGAGAGAGCAACTGACGAGCGCACAAAAAGGCCCCCTCAGCAGTTTTCTTCTCTCCTCCTCACTGCCCATCTCCCTCCCTCCCTCCATCTCTCCATCTCTCCATCTCTCCATCTCTCTGCAGTGTAAGCACAACAGTTCCAGAGGTTACCATTCAATTAAGCCTGGGTGCTCATCTCTGGGCTAGACAAAGGCTGTTCACCTCCCTCCCTCCCTCTCTCCCCTTTATCAACCCCCCATCCCCCATCCCTCCACCCTTTTCTCTCTTGCCCTCTCTCTCTTTCTTTCTTTCACCAAACTTGTAATTACAAATGTTGGACACAGTGCACTGGTGTGAACCACTGTAAAATATGACCATCAATTTGGCCCTTATCCCTTCATCAGGGCTTTCTCGCCCGATGGTCTGGCGACCCCCCCCCCCCTCGCCCCCCTTCCTCAGCGAAGCGCCCGGGCGTCAAGATGAGGAACATCGCAGCACCCTATCTCCCTGTAATGAATTACTTTCACATTTAACCTCACCCCGATATCCGCTTGAACTTATCATCGCAAATCATTCTGGATTTTGCCCCCCTCCTCTCTCCTCCTTCCCAACCTACCTCTTGCTCTTAACTGAATACACTAAATTAAAATATGATGTCACTCTATTTCCAAGTTGCTGCTGCAAGCATTTGTGTGATGGGGAGGGGGCGATAAACCGTGGGGGTTAGAATGGGAGGGGGGCGGGTGTTGGGAGGAGGGGGGTGAAAAAAATGACCTGGATTCAAGAAAAAAACTAGAGAAGGATGATTAAAAAAGACAAATATATATATATCCCTTTTAAAAACACTAAAAACTGCATGGGCAGTTAATATGGGTGGACTGTCTGTGACCAAAGAGAATATAAATCACATGCTCTGTGTGGTGTATGTACGTGTGTGTGAGTGTGTGTGTGTGTGTGTGTGTGTGTGTGTGTGTGTGTGTGTGTGTGTGTGTAGGTGTGTGTGTGTGTGTGTGTGTGCGTATGCATGTGTGTATATGTTGGTGTATGGCAGTGCATTCTGTTGTTTTCGCATGTTTGTTCTATATACATTAATATTAGTTTTTGACTCAAGTGCTTAACTGCCTTTGTTACATAAGCCAGGAGATCTTGCCAGATTATAAAACCTCTCTCCATGCTGGGTCTCTCTCCATGCTGGGTCTCTCTCCAGTACTATTGTGCTACCCAAGAACGTAGTTCCTGTCTTTCTGAACTGGTTTGTGAGCAAAATAAATACCAAAACACGTATGCCTTGAATGTATGCCAGTGTTATTTCATTTTTGTGTGTGTCTGTGGTGTGTGTGTGTTTGTGTGTATGTGAGACATAACAGAGAGTGTGTGTGTGGTAGTCCTGAATACCCAATTTTCTGGCAATGGTTTCATAGGGGATCTTTGGTAGGCATACTTTACTGCAGAGCATCCAATCAATGGGGGTGCTTTGGATTGGTGCTGGTAGACAAGGACACACACACACACAAACACTCAAACTCCAAGTCTATCATCTCTGTTCAGCTGTACACTGTACTCCCTGTCTGATTACAACTCTGCCAGTCTGATGATACCAATTCACTTTGGCCTGTTGACATCTACTGTGTACAGCAGTGGTATGATAGCTGGCTGGCTCCATCTGGACACAGACACACCCTCACGGACGGTGTGTGGTATCACATGAAAATATAGAACTTGTGAAAGAAGGAGCCCCACGACGGGACAACATCCTGGACAGGATACTCCACAGTGTACACACACACACACACAGTCCGGCCACTGTGCCGACGCAGCTGTCTGGGACGTGCAGGCTCCATATGTCCCGGACAGTAGGGAAGCGATAGTCCTCCAAGGCCAGCTAATCAATCACAGAGCCCCCTGTCCTGCAGGGGTCAGCCCAGCACCACAGGCCACAGTGCCGAGCCCAGAGCAACGCGCCAAACACTGCCACCATTTCAGCTGAGGCCGGGAGAATTCTCCCACATCACACCTTCATAGGTCAAAGTAGAAGGATTGTGCTTGGCACTGGCTTTAGTTCATCAACTTTGCCTTTAAATCATACTGGACTTGTGATGTATCAAGTGTCATGTTGAATTGGTCTTTCTTGTAGAGGGGCTGTCTTTATGGTCTTTATCGTGTTCTCCGGACTCGAAGCATCCCAGGTGTTTTCACCTTAGATTACACACACACACACACACACACACACACACACAGTTATTTGCTGAGCATCCACCACTGTCATTGATCAGTACACTGTCCGCTCCCTGGCCTGG